>NW_027397111.1:113677-345817 GCF_003265705.2 Callorhinus ursinus | reverse complement strand
GGATGGATATGGATGAATGGGTGGGAGGAAGAATGTGTGAAGGGACACACCCCGCTGGGTGGGTACCTTGGTGGATGGGTGAACAAATGGATGGTTGTAAGGATGGATGGATGGATGGATGGATGGATACATTTCTAGTCACTTGGCTTCAAGGCAGGAAAGGAAGTCTCACCTCTCATTAAATGAAAACAGCCTAGAGGAGAGGACTGGAAAGCTGAAGACTTCAGGAAGGAAGGCAGGGTGGAGGAACCTAGCTCATGAACAGAGAAAGTACGTTTGCAGATGCAGGGGTGGGTGGTTCGTGGAGCAAGGGAGCTTGGAGCTGGGGGCCGGGACTGGCCTGGGAGACTGGCCCACTCTCAGAGGTGAGAGGCTTTGGTCGAGCAGCCCCAAGACAGGCTGGAAAGCACTTGCAGTCAGAGCCCTGTGACGGGGAAGCCTCGGGGCCCAGGGTTTTCCAGATGCCCTGCAGCCATTGGAGGGCAGATAGTGAGTGGGGGGTTGGCCTCTGAACCCCAGGCTGCACGGAGCATACCTGTGATTTCAGTCTGTCCTGGGGTCGGGAGGCCCCTCTTCCTCCCTAGGTCCGCAGGCTCCGTGAGCAAGCCCCTCCGATAGCGCCGGCAGGCTGTGCACGAGGGGCCAACGCAGCTCTCCTGGCTGAGGAGCGGGCCCTCTGGAGTCACCTGGCTCAGGAATATGAGATACACTGTCTTCCCAGTGCTTCTTGTCCTCAGTCGCCAGGGTCCAGGCATGAGCTCCAAGGCTTTCATTTTAATTACCTGGCAAGGGCCAGTAGAGGGACCACAGACATGGGTGGCCAGTAGTCGAGCTTGGCAGGGCCTGGAGGCTTAGAGGATGCTAGCCTAGAGCAGATTCTTCCAGCTGGAGCTAAGGACCTCCATTTGCACAAGGCACCGAGCTGTGAGCTCCAGGCTCCCTCCCAAAGCCCAGAGCATTCCCCAGCGCCAGGCTGCACCCCCCACACATACACTGGCCTCAGCGATCTCCCTGGGAAACCAGGTCCCAATGAGAGTGCCTGGTGCGCCGCTAACCACTCATTACAGTCACGGCTGCGGCTAAGTATAGCTCCAGCACACACAAGACCAAGACAACAAGGGAAAGGCTTTCCCTAAAAAAGCTCCACATGCAAACACACAAACATCTGCATGGACATGCTCCCCACACTTGCGCATAGCCATGGCCCTGGACAGTCATGGACCTGTACCTGCACCAACACAAAGTTTCACTCACTCAGGCGCTCATGCCATGAATGGTTGTTGAGGGGCTGGGTGAGTGGTGGGGAGCCTGTGTTCTGCCGTCAGACAAAGCTGGGTCTCCCGTCCTAACTCTGTCACCTCCCAGATTCCTGATCGTGGGCAACCTAGCCCCTCCGTGCCTCGGTTTCCCTCCCTACGAAACTGGGGTGGTAGCCAAGTGCAGACCTCAGAGTTGGGGCCCGGGTCAGTGAGATGGGGCATGTACGGGTGCTTAGGTTGTGTCGGGCTCAGGGTAAGTGTCCGTACACACTAGATGTCTGTATCCTCGCTACCGAGTAACTACTCGGTGCCTCGCTCTGTGCTGGGAGCTTTATTTAAAGCTGTTGTTTCGGCAGGTGGTTGTGAAAAGCGGTGCCTGGTGTCTAATAGGCACTCAGCAAATATTTGATGATTGAAGGAACGAACAAACCACTGAAAGCTGTGTCGGATGTCCTTGAAGCTTTCTCCTCTGAGGAGGTATCCACTCTCACCGGTCTCTCAGCCACGCTGTGTCTCCAGTGGAATCTAGATATTCTTGGGGGTAACATAGGGATCCTAGGGGTAGAGGAGGAGCTCTAGGGGGTCTGGGCACACCCCCACCCCGTTTTGCGGCTGGGGGAATGGCCGCACAGTGGGCGGTGCCTGGTCCCGGTTGGACAGGCAGCGTGGACATGCAGTAGCAAGCAGGGCCCTGGCTGGGCAGTCGGGCAGGCTGGGGCCCCTGGGCCGGCACTAGACAGGGCTCTGCTTGCTGGGAAGGAGCTGGAATTCCATCCAGCCTGGGTAGGAGGTAGGAAACCAGCTTCAGGATTTAAAGGTACTGTCACCGTTCCCAGCCTTTGAATAGGCCGGCAGCTAAACTGCCTGGGCCATCTCCTCCCATTGCACCTCCTCAAAAAGAAAGTGACATTTCCTGGTGTTTTTTTAAAGCCCAGGCTGGCTGGGCCTGGCACTGGGCGTGGGGTGGGGAGGGGGTGGGTGGCACCGGGAGTCACACAGCCTGAGTCTTTCCTCACCTTGCGTGATCTCAAGGCGCTGGGAATAGACAAGGTCTCATCTCCTTGCCATGCGCCGGGAGGCCAGTTGCCACACTCCAGGGCCAGCAAGCAGGTTTTGAATTCCACATCCCCATGCCAATGATGCGCCCGAGGGCAGGCCTCGGGCTGTTGCACTCCCCAATGAGTGTCTTCAGCTGCTGGCCTGCTGGGGGTGGAGGAGAGGCCCGGCCCCCCTCTCTGAACGGGAACCTTCGCATCTTCGTGTCCACTGTCCTTATTCATGTTCATGGCCCGTGGGCACCCAGGTCTTTACTGACTTTGCCCATTGTCAAGAGATGGACACGGTTGTGCCTGCTGCCAGGGTAGGCGTGAGTCCGCCGTCAATGAGTGTCCCCATTGCCAGTGTAGACAGGGATCTGCACTCCATCACTGTGCCCATTGCCAGTGTAACACACAGTCTCTGGGGAGATGAAGCTGATGAGGACAGAGCTGGATGATTAGTGACCAGATGAGTCACAGATGCAGAGACAAAGAATATCCTTTTACCAGTGTCCACATAGGTCCGCTGTAAGTGTGGTCAGTGCCAGTGTAAACAGGAGTCTGAAATCAGTGTCTGTGTACCTCACCAGTGTAGACACAGACGCTGCATCAGTGAATCGGGGACGGTGCACACTGCCCATGCAGAGGAGGGGACGTGGGCACCACAAGAGGGGTTCGCTTCCTAAGGAGGCTGAAAGGGGTAAACTTTGCTGTGCCCATTGCATACGTGGAAGGACTGAGACAAGCAGACATAGGACATATATCCATGACCTTCCCACAGAAGGGAGGCCGTGCTGGTGCTTAGCTGTGTTCCGGTTCCCGTAAAAGGGGCCCCTCTTTCCCTACTAGTGTGTGGTGTGGGGCTGGGCCTGACAGCAGGCCCAAGCCCGATCCCCAGACCCAGCCGCTTCACGGAACTTACATTCTAAGGTGGAAGAGAGACCAACAATAAATATCAGAAGTAAGTAAATCAGGTGGTGTGAAGTTCCAACGCTCACCCAGCTGGCTGTGCGGACAGGCTGAATGTGGCCGGCTGTAAGTTACCCACCAGCAAAAGCTGGGGAAGTCAGTGCTCCAAGACGGGTCCTCGCTGTGGGGGGGAGGAGAGGAAGGAAGCTCAGATCAGCGGGGGGCAGGAGGGCCAGTTGAGAGTAAGCCTCAGGAGGTGCAGAAGGAACGAGCTCTGAGGATACCTGGGGAAGGGCGTCTGGACATCTGGATGGGGGAGCAGCCAGTGCGGGGGCCCTGAGGCAGGCGTATGTCTGGCATGTTTAAAGAACATGTTTGAGGAGGCGGGTGTGGCTGAAACAAGCGAAGGGGACAGCGGCAGGACAGGAGCGTGGAGGGGCAGTGTGGGACCAGATCACGCAGGGGCTGCACGGAACGGGAGGACCTTGGCTCCTCCTCTGAGAGAAACGGGGAGCCTGTGCAGGGGTTTTGAGCAGAGAAATGACACCAGCAGACTTATATGGGAAAAGGCTCATCTCGCCGCTCTATTTGAAAATAGTTCTCGAGCACCAGGAATAGTGGCAGCCGGGAGACCAGCGGAGGGGCTCTTACCATAACTGAGGGGGAAATGAATGATCCTGCCAGGGACAGAGGTAGTCACGGTGGTGCTGGGCAGGTGGGTCAAACTCTGGATTTGTTTCAAGCTTAGTCAGTGGGCTTTCCTTACGGAGTAAATGTGAGGTGTGGCAGAAAGAGGGTTGTCAAGGTCTGGGGCGAGAACATCCAGAAGGATGGAGGTGCTGCCTCATGCGCTGGAGAGGCTGTGGGCCGTGGGGGCTGTGTGGGAGCTCAGGTGGCGCGTTGAGTTGGGGAGAGCGCTATCGGACCTCCACCTGGAGATGCTAAGGAGTTGGACGCCAAAGTCCTGAGTTCCGGAGAAGTGCTGAGCGGCAGGTAGACATTTGGGAGGGTTCAGTGATATTTGAATGGGTGATGGTATTTAAGCCCGGAAGCTAGGTGAATTGCTAAGGGAATGCATGTAGATGGGGAAGAAGACCAAGGTGCCGGGGCATCCCGATCATTCGAGGCACGGAGAAAAGGTTGGCAAAGGACATCAAGAAGGAGCAGCCAGGGAGGTAGGAAGAAAATCAAGAGACAGTGGGAGCCTGGGAGTGTGACAAAAAGGGGGGGGTGATCAGCCATCTCAGATGCTGCTGATGGTCAAGGGATGTGAGGGCTGGGAACTGTTCCTGTTCTTTCTGCCTAAATTGCTCTTCCCTATGACCTATATTTCCCTCGTTGATTCTTACCCATCCTTCCAACCTCTGCACAATTATCACTTCCTCCTGGAAACCACTGTAACCCCAAGACTTGTTGTTAAAAGCCCATCAAATGCCTTGCGCTTTCCCCTCAAAGCCCTTATCACCTCATATAGGTACACATTTTCTTGTATGGTTATTTGATAAATGTCAGCCTCCCCTGCCAGAGCTTCTAACTGTTTTTGCTCACTCTGTGCTCAGTGTCCTGCCCAGCCCTGGGATAAGGCATAAATATTCACTGGAGAGAGAGCAGGTGGGCAGTCAACTGTGGTCCCACCTGCACTGCATCTTCTGCCTCACCTGAGCTGTCCCTCTTAGGGCCATCTTTTTATTCCCCTCCCCGAGGCACATACATATGTATACACACATGCATACCCTGGTGGGAATCAAGACCACTAACTTGATGCAAAAACACAAGTGGGCCCTGGAAGTAATTTCCCATTAGATTCCTAGTGGGTATGTGATGGAGCTGGGGACCTCAGTTTTCTCCTCTGTCTAATGGGGGCAGTCAAGACTATCCTGCTGATGGCCCAGCTGTTGGGGTGTGTGTGTGTGTGTGTGTGTGTGTGGTATTCATATGTGATTCAAAATGTGACGTTGTGTTGTAAAGTGTAGATAGCTGTCCCCGATGTCATCATAATGGGAAGACTAATGTCCTCCCCCCAGGCTACCTGGACAGAAGTGAAAGAGATTTATAAATGGAAGCCCTGGGCCATGGTGGTTTTAGAGTCAGAAAGACCTGGTTTCTGCCTATCCCTTTCAAGCTCTGTGGGTTTTGGTTTTTTGGTACACGTCTTCACCACTCCGAACTTCAATTTTTTAATCTGCAAAATGGCGGTAATAACATCCGCCTCAGAGAAGTTTTTAAGGATAAATGAGGTCGTGTTTGTAATAGTGATCATTATTACTTCGTAGCAGAGCACAATGGGGCTCAACAAAGATAAATACTCCCGCCACTGAGGTGGCTGTGGGAATCAAAAAGGGTAAAGTGTGTGATCCATTTAGCCCCACACAGTGAGTGCTTAACCAAATCAGGCTCTGAAACAGGGGAGCTGGCCCAGGAGAGGGAATGTGGTGGAGGCCAAGGAAAGCCTGGCTTGCAGGAGGGACGGCTCAGAGGTGGGTCCTGAGGCCCATCTGCAAGTGTGGGCAGGGCCGTCACAGGGAAGAAGAGCAGGTGTGTTCTGGTGACCCCAGAGGGCAGAACTGGGATCGCTTGGAGAAAGGCAGGGAGACTGACTTAAACAGAAAATAAATGCATCTCTCTAGAGCTATCCAAAGACAGGATGAGTGGCCTTGGGAGGTCCCCATCACTGGTGGTCACCAACAGACACATCTGCCTCAGGATTACTGCAGAGGAGTTACTGAATTGCCTGCATGGGAGGCCTAGATCTCCTAGATGGGGTGCCTTCCTACTCACTTCCTTATCTGGGAGCCTCAGTCACATAGTTCTTATTCTAATCTGTGGCACCAAAAGGTTTGAGGCACATGAGACATATCTACAACAGAATCCTTAGAAATAAAGAAGAAAGGAAAACACGGGAGTGGTATAATAAAGAGAAGAAACAGCGATACCCCACACCCAGATGAAAGATGAGTTCAGACTTGAGCACCAAATGTCACTGAGCTCCCTGGCAGCCAGGGCAAAGAGGAACTCTGAAGGGTTTCATACTTCATCATTCACGAACAGAAAAGTCGGCAAGTGCAGCAGAGATGCATAGTGAAACACAGTTCTAAACCCTGAAACAGAACAATTTCCTGCATGGAATACTGGTATTTCTCCGTGTTTAATGTGCTAATGGGTGAGGATATGTGTCCTCCGGTCTCTTGGAGGGACTCTCAGGTCACAGGAGTGGGTGGGATGTCGGCTCCTTCTGGGGCCCTGACAGCCAGCCCTCCTGGTGTGGGGGGACTCGAGGGGCACTCGGAGACAGCACGACCCCACGCCCCTAAGGCATGCAGGCCTGCGTACCTCCCTGGGGCTGATTAAGGTTCACACCAGGCTGGAGCAGCAAGGTCTGGCTCTCAGGCACAGCTAGGCTGACTTGCACTGTGCATATCCTTCCTGGCTGTTTAGGGGGCCCCACGGGAGGCCTGAAGTGTGGGGCTTCGAAGCAGGGCAGGACTGATGGCACTGCTGAGGACCTCCGAATGCTTGGGCGAGATTCTCCGCCTCTGCAAACCTTAGCCTCCTCGTCTGAAAAGTGATACCAGTCGAACTTCCTCCTAGACTGGCATGAGGTTTGAATGACCTGATGCATGGAGAGCGCAGGAGGCAGGGCCCCCTCAAGACCAGGAAGCTGGCATCGTCAGGCTCCATCTTATTACTGGAGTTAGGTCAGAACGCCAGGAGCGCTGGCTGCCACCCTGCTCACTGTAGGGCCTTGGATGTCCTTTCCCACCAAGCCTCATTTGCTCCCAGCCCCACAGCAGGGGCTCCCGTGGATAGCCATGAGGAGGTGGGTGTATGAAGTCACCATTACCCTGAGGAGGGTCCCTCGCCGGCGGGAGACCAGAGAGCTGGGTCTTGGACGTGGCTTTGCCTTGGTCTGTGGCCCCGGGGAAACAGGCTCTGAAGGCCATGCCGTTGGCTCTCACGAGGCTCTCATTTGCTCCTGGTCTGTCAGCAGGCAAGTGGTAGCAGGAGCAGAACACATTAGGGGGAAAAACCCAAAATTGAGCACGTTTCTCTTGTTAGCTTTTGCTGCTACTCCTTGCGATGACCCCGCCCAATAATTCAGGGGGAAAAATGCTGTGTTTAGATTTTTGTGGAAGGAAGTCTTGGCCCGACTCCTGGAATCTCAGTGTGCAAGGGAACTGGCAGTCTTGAGGTGTCTCCCTACCCCAGGATTCTGCCTTGGATTTGGGGAAACCCTAGACACCTGGCCTTTTCCTCCAGGACCCCCAGTGGCATCTGACTTCCCGGGCTGTGTTATTATTACTGCTATAGTCCCCACATGAGAAATGATGGGGCTGAGACTCCCAGAGGTCACTTGCCGGCTGTAGTCGGACAGCCAACGGCAGAGCTGGGACTCAAACTCAAAGTCTCTGAAGCCAAGCACAGACTCTTCACCTTCTGCCATGCTGCCGGCTTCCCAGCCTCCAGGGTGTCCCAGGATCCTGAGCTTCATTATGCATTGAGCTGCCTAGCACTTGGGTCTCATCTGGCCCCACGGATCCCCAGTGTGAGGATGGGGCTGGAGGCATCAGAGCCACGGACGGCCCAAGTTGAAGGTCAGTTTCTGGTCCCACCCACACCTGCGGAACCTGTCTCTGAGCATGGGGCCAAGGACTCTGCATTTGTGTCTCCCACTGAGTTACTCTCCCCCAGAGTGCTCCACCTCCCCCAGCATGCTCCACCTCCATCACGCGGGCTTCAGTCCACTCCTGCCCCCTTCATGCCCCACCGAATGCCTCCAGGGAGGGCTTCTTACTTCCTGCTTCCCCACCAACCCTTCCAAGGGTTCTGGCTTTGGCCACCACCAAGTAAGTTCTCCTTGGTGCTTCATCCAGAGACTGCTCCTAGGGGCTTTCAGGGGACACTCCTCCCTGTGTCCTCCAGGACCAGGGCTGGCCCCGGTTGGGGAGACTGGTCCCGGTGCTGCTCAGCCAGGCCCGCGTAGGCGCGTGGACCCAGCCTCACTCGTGCTGCATGGATGGCTCTTGGAAGGGCAGTCGTGCTGTGTTCATATGTGGGGGCATGTCCACCTCAGTCCCCCAGGTGCCTCCCAACTCAGTGGTTCCTGTGTCATGACTGTAAGATTCTTCACTTTTCTACATCTGAGATGCTCTGATCCTCAGCATTTTGTTGGGATGGAACCCATGAGGGCCAGAGGTGGGGGATTTGTGTGGGGACCAAAGCGGTGTGTTTGAACACCTCCTTCTTGTTTTCTGTATTACTTCATTTATCACCACCCCTGGGGGTGGGCAGGGAATGTCCTCCCACCCCCTCCTATCCAAGAGTGAAGGCTCAGAAAGGGGCAGTGTCATGTCCAAGGTCACCAGCCAAGCCAGGCCTCAAGCTGGGGTTGATCCTGACTTCAAGATCCTGTCCTTTCTGCTCTGGCCACTCCCTCCTTTTGACCTGGGGTCTGGAAGACAGGCAGGGCCTGGGGAGCAGAGAGGCCTGGGAGGGCGTCTCAAGCAAAGGCTCAGAGGCTGTGAGGACCGAAGCTCCAGGCTGCAGCCCAGTACTGACACTCTCATCTCCGCTCTACCTTGAGAGCTCCGTGACCTTGGGCAGATCCTTTCCTGTGCTGTGCCTCCATTTCTCCATTCCTGCCACAGGGGGCAGCTTTTAGGCCAGAAACCTTGGAGGGCCTCCTCTTCCCTGGTGTTCTGGGTTTCTAATGACCATGTTTGCACAAGTCCAAGGTCCCATCGTTCTAAGACATGACATGAGTTGAAAAATAGCACAACTGGGGATGTGGTAAGATACACTATTTTAAGGATGTGTACATTTTGTGACATATTTTCATTTCCAAAATGTGAAAAAAGGGTGTACATACTGGAAGGAAAGCAGCACAGGGACCTCTGCCGCCTCAAAAGTCACCAGCCTAGCTGTCAGGGTGGCCCGTTCTGGATACGGCCTAGGTCTAGGGTCATGAGGGGATTCAAGGAAGCGTCTCTCTGGAAGGCTGGAGGCTTGGGCACTGCCTTTCTTGGCCTTGATTCCCCCACTGCCCAGGCTGGGTCCCTGGACTGAGACGGTTGATGTGGTGGGATAAGGGGATTCGGACCTGAACACAGCCCTGCCTGCCTGTGGCCTTCTCCTTACCCCTGCCCTCTCTCTTACTCAGAGACAGTTCCAGAGAAGGGAGCACACCCCCAGGCTAGTGTGTGAATGACCATCTCTGGCATGGAAAAGGCTCATAGCCCTGGGCTGGGTCTCACCTCAGAGAACACGTGTCCAGAGTGCCTAGCCAGACCCTGATTCCCCTAGGAGATGGCTAATGCATGCCCCAGCCCCATGCTATCCCATACCTGTCCTTACACACTCACATACACATCACACCCTACACACGTCCTTATCCACATACAAGCACACACACCACACCTCATCTGTGTCCTAATACACACACATGCTTGTGCACGCACACACACTTTTACCGCCTGTAGGAGCCACATACACTACCCTCGGTGACCATTTACACAGGCCTTTCACACATGACCGGAGTTCAGGCCGCACGAACAGGTGACACATCTTCACCATGTATACACCCACTCCGCATTTACACATCTCCCCCCCTCCCAGTATTCTCCCCCAAGCACGGACTTGCCCAAACAGGTACCCACTCAGCCATGTTATGTTCTCTGCACAAACTCTTACACACTTCCACTCACACCCTCCGTGTAGCATCATGGGGAGCTCCCCCACCCCCTGCTCCCTGAGCTGGGTGCCAAGGGGAAAGGACTAGTGAAAAGGAACAGGGACAGGGACCCAGATGCCAGGACGGACTGCCCAGGGCCTCACATTTATTGACGGACCAAAAAGGGACTAGAATCCAAAGAGCCCCCTCCCCAGTCACCCCCTTGCAGCCCTCAGCCCTCAGCCCTGCACGGCCCAAGGAAGTCCAGACGAGTGTAATTCAGTTTCCAAACTCAACTTGACCGACAATTTATTTAGGCCAATTGGCCATCCCGCCTGCTCTGCCTCACTGACTCCGCATGGATTAACTCAAACGCTGTATACCCCTGCTGGGCAGATTTAATTAGGCGAAAAAACTGACCCGAAGCCTCGGGGGGCTCGGGGCCTGGACAGCAGCCAGGGCTCCCGTGATTGGCCGCACCGCCTGCAGCCTTGCCTGGTCTCGGAATCCTCGGAAGGGACCATGTCCGGCCCTCAGTGTACCAGTGATGAATCTGCGGCACAGAGAAGGGAAGTGACTTGCCAAGGTCACACAGCACGTGAGCGCCAGACCCGAATGGCGGTCCGTGCACCACATTACAACCATCGCCTTGTTCCTGGAATGCCAGACTGCGAGAATGCAGATCCCCACCGCAAACCCCTGAACAATTCTGAAAGGCAAGCACAATTTTCTACAGATGACTGTGGCATACATAATTTATAAATGAAAGTCATAGCACATACTGGTCATTTTAATAGATAGTAAATTGCTTTTCTGATTTATGGTTTCAGGGGTGGGGTTACCATAAAAATAACTTGGTGATTTATAAAACATCTTCTTAAGTCAACAGATCTTTAGTAGGTTTGTCTGACTTTACAGCCAACAGCCTCACCACCCTGGTTACCATAGAAATGGGATGCCTCGTTCTGTTGCCATGGCTACCACTTTCTAGAACACAATTGGTGGGTCTTTCACAGTTTGTGATTTGGTTTTGGGGGAAAAAAAAAAAAGCCAAGACTACCAGCTCGGGTTTATGCTGCATTATCAGGCGATCTTGCCTGTGTTGTCTTGAAATTTCACTGGGTGGCCTCTGAGGTGGCCAGGCTAGTGGACAACTGTCCCTGTCCCCGGGCTGCCAGGCAAAACTCCCTTTGTGCCCCTCTTTCTCCCCTGGCAAGCCAGCAGCCCAGGAGACACTGGCCTCACAGCGGCCTGGATCCTGGGTATGGGGGGCTAGGCTGCCACTGGGGTGGGCTAGGGAAAGGAGACAAGGCTGGGCTGGGGGTGGGGGGCAGGAAGTCAGGATGCTGGGGGCTGAGGGGCATATCCAGGGGCTGGAAATCCAGGCGCTGACACCGTCGCCGTGGGGAGGCAGGCTGAGGGTGTTGGGGAAGGCCAAGGAGGCAGAGGGAGGCAGGCTCACCCGCAGGGGTGAGGTGGGCAGAAGAGGGGCTAGCCGGGTGGCCGTGCCTGGGTTCTGGTGTATCCATAGTGAGTGTGCTATGCGGTGATGGCTGCCGCGTCATCCGCGAGCTCTGGGTGTGCATGCACGAGGACTGCAGGGGTGTGCACCCGCGTGTGCATGTTTCCATACAATCCATGGCCCCTGTGTCATCTCTGGATGTGTGGTCAGGACCCTGGGCTGTAGTGTGTGGGGCTGCTCGCGCGGCATATGCGCTTAGGTAAGGGGTGTGTACTCTGGGTAGCTGTGTGTGTCCGTGGTCTCTGGGTGACGGAGGATTGGGAGGCAGACAGCTCGTGCGGGCCCTACAGCCCCTCCAGTCATGGGAGAGTCAGCCCAGCAATCCTGCAGACGTGGCTCCCAATGTCGCTCCTTGCCAGGGCTCGGCCAACCCCAGGAATGCCCCATCCCCATGCACTTCCCCAGTCCCTCTAGCCGAGCTCCTTGAACAAGTTGGGGGTCATCTCCCAGCCTGCCCTTTTCTGGGTCTGTGAGGAGGTGGCCAGGTGGGGACACAGGCCAGCCCATCCAAGGCTGCTTTCGGCAGTGATTCCCTGAGTAAGGTGAGGGCATCCTCCCCGCCCCTGGGCTGCTGTTACCCCGGGAGCTAGCAAGTCCTGGGCAGCTGGGCCGACCCAAGAACAATTCAGGCATGGCTGGGCTCCAGCCTGGGTGGTCAGGCACCCCAGTTCTCTCACTGACTGGGAGTGGGCATAACCTGCCCTCAGGGAGTCTGAGCTGTGGTGCCAAGCTCTGAGACGCAGGGCCAACTACCCAGTTGCTTTGGCAACTCTGCTGGTGGAAAGATTTTAAGTTCTAGAGCTAGATGAACTTGGGTCCAAGCCTCAGCTTCATCACTAGCTCTGAACCCTTGGTTTACTCCCCGACCTCTGTGTACCTGGGTTTCCTTTTTGGCACAATAGGGTAGGACCACTGTCTCACTAGGTCAGTGAGAGGCCTAAAGGTGCAGAGTGAGTCCTTAGCTTTGGTAGCTTACTGCTTTCTCCTTCCTGAGCTCAGCTTCCCTGCGGATGGACCAAAGGGAGCTGAGACTCAGCTGGGGGTGAGCTCTTGTTTTGGCAGGCCTGCTGGTCTCTGGGCATGGGAGAATGTGGCAGTCTGAGCAAGCCAGGGGCTCCTGCCTCCACAGCCCTCTTAGGAGCCTTCCTCGGGGCCCGGATGTTACCGGGGCCCAGCCTGTGACCGAGGACCAGGCCTACCGGCAGCAAAGGCAAAGCCAGCAGGTGCCTGGGGAGCTGAGGCAGGGCAGCCCACCTGGCTTCCACTTACCCTCGCCTCCTCCCAGGAAAGGAGTCCTAGTGCCTGGCTCTGGGCTGGACTGCGGCTGCCACACCCCTACTCCCCCACCCACCCCCACCCCCCGCCGCCAACTCCCTGGGCACTGGGGCCCAGGCAGGATGTTCCATTGATTGCTGAGAACCAATACTTTTTCCTACCCTAATTGTATAAGAGCTGCCCTCTTTCAGGGCTTCAGTTTTCCTATCAGAACTGGCCTGTGAGAGGGGCAGGTGGGGTCAGAGCTCTGCGGGCCTGTGGGGGCACCTGGAACATCAGTGCCCTGTCGGGGCTGTTCCCATGAGCCTCCCCAAGCGCTAATGATCCAGCGTTGGAGACAGGCTTGCTGCCTCCTTGGGGGTGAATTTAGAGACTTCTTGGAGGGTCCCTTCATTTGCTGCCTCGTTAGGGCCTCAGCTCCGAGAGGAGCCTCACCTGGAGAAAGGGTCCCAGGAGTTAGGCTACTTAGTGGGTTCCTGAGGGATGAATGGGTTTTTCCAGAGGTACAAAGACACGGTGATGGGGGGGAGACAGGGAGAGGGGGGTCAGAAATGGCCGAGAGTTGCACGTGGCAAGAATGTTGGGTGCGGGTAGGGAGAGAGCCCTCGGAAGTCAGGGAGGCCAGGCATAGAGCGTCTCCTGTGTCTCTGTGGGCAGTGTGGTCAGGGGCCCTGGGCAGAGCTGGGATGCCAATGGGTTGCTCCCTCTGGTAGCTGTATGGAGACTGGACTGGCAGCTGAGACTCTAAGCCTGAAGCCTGCTAGCTTTGATGGCAGTGGTCCTATTGAGAGAGGGTCACGTGTGAGCAGAGGGGACAGAGAAGGATAGATGGGGGAGGGTTTAGGAGGGGGATGCCATGGCTGATGGGGCAGTGAGGAGGGGAGGTGCCTCATGCCTCCTGCCATTGGCCAGGATGGGGAGCCCAGGGATGCATTCCTCTCTCGGCATTCCTCGGACACTTATGCTGTGCATGTTCTTCTCCTCTTTCACAAAGTCCAGAGCAGGGGCAGGACCTGCCCTTTGGGATCCGGTGAATGCCAAGCCCTAAGACGGGGCCCTCCAGAGGAAACCTGGAGGCAAATACCCAGCATTTTGTAATGTTTTTAGCTCCAGGAGCTTTGGCCACTCTGGTGATGGAAGGAGCTCTGGAGCTGGATAAACGTGGGTCAGAGGTGGTGGCCTCTCATGGTTGCTTCCACTTTGCTTTCCTCCTCCACTTCTGGGGTGACCCAGGTCCGCGCTATCTGGCCCCTTGGAGCGCTGTTTCTGGAGTTGGAAGACCTGGCTTAGTCCCGACCCTGCCCCACCTTGTCCAAACCCCACCTACTTCACAGGGCTGCGGGAGCTTCTCTTTTCAGTCCACTGCATTGGACTTGTCTTTGCGTGTGTCCTTTACCCTCAGCGGGGCAGGGAGCTCCTCAAGGCTGAGGCTTTACTCCACTCTGCTGGCCGTAACCTGGTGGCTGTAAAGAGTGGAAGGAAGAAAGGTTGGAAGGTTGGATGGATGGATGGATGGATGAGCAGGCAGGTGGAAGGAAGAAAGGGAAGAAGGAAAGGAGAGAGGGAGGAGGGAAGGACAAGAGAGGAAGGAAGGGAGGAACGAATGCATGCATGATGGATGGGAAGGGGGAGGGAGGGAGGGAGGAACAAAGAAAGGAAGGAGCGGAGGGAGGGAGGAAGGAAGAGGGGGTAATGAATATGAGGATGAAAGGGAGGATGGGAGGGAGGGAGAAAGGGAAGAAGGAGGGATCAACGAGTGATCAGTGGATGGAAGCAAGGAGGCACAGGGATCATACCTGATAGTAGTCTAGGAGAAAATTTTTGAAAAGCGTGCAGTGACTATGAGCATAGCATAATGTTCCTGTGTGGGGGCCTCAGGCTTCCCATCTGTAGCATGTAGTGTCTTGGACCAGATAATATCTAAAGGCTTCTCTTACTCTGACATTCTAAAATGCTGTCTTTGTCCCTTCCCCTTTGCTCTCCCCTTCCCCCAACCCAGAATGTTCCTTGAAAGGTCCACATAGTTCTTGGTTTCTAGATCCATGCCAGGTTAGGTGCCAGGTCCCATGGCTATGGTCAACCCAGACAGGGCTGTTCTTGGACTTCCAGTGCTGCCCCCACACCGACTGCCACCACAAGGGGTGGGGGATGCATCTGTGCAGACTGCAGAGTTGCTAAGAGCAGCACGGTTGCCTCTTGTTGTGGCTACAGGGCAGGGCCTTGGCCCTCCTTGAAGTTCTTCCTGAGGGCAGCTCTGGAGAACACAGGAGCCACCCAATCCTGACTGTAGCCTGGGGCTGCTTCCAGAAGATGGCCTTGCTCCGGACATTGTCTGTCTAGCACAGCCGGGGAGAAGGGGCCCCAGAGGCGGGGGGATCTGTGGGAACATGCAAGCAGGGATGACCAACTGGACTCCTGGAGGAGAACTGACTGGCTGGGGTTTCTTCTGGAGCTCTGGGGGACCCAACTGGAGGCTGTAAGAAGAGGCCTTGCCTGGAATTTAGTCTAGCAGGACAGATAGCTGCTCAGTTCTCTTTCCTCAGGTACTGAGGTCTGCTGGGGGCTAGAGAAGCCCAGGGTCATCAGATGGGGCCACCAAACAAAACCAAAGGAGCTCCTGAACCTTTCTCCGGGGGCTCAGGTGGTTCTGGACAGGCTGGGTCATCCCCGCCATTTCCTTCTCACTGATGCGGTCTGAGACGAGGAGGCAGCCGCATATGTTTGGAAAGCCCCAGCCCTCCAGCAACTCCTTCCTCCCTCCCACCCACTCCCCTACCTGGCAGGAGAGAAGCAGACCCTGTGGTTTGGGTGCTTTTGAGGACCCCCAGTCCAATTCTCCTTTTGATGCTGAACCTGCAACACAGTATCCCTGACAAATGAACATTTAGCCTCTATTTCAGTAACTCCAAGAATGGGGAACCCACCTCCAAGCTGGTGGTGGGAGGTGAGTTGCCCCTTCTCATTCCTTTGCCACCTTCAGCCTCAGCAGGCGAGGTCACTTTTATTACTCAGAGTGGGCTAAGTGCTTTACTAAGTCACCCCCAAATCACAGTGACTTACCACATCAGTAGTTGATTTCCCACTCAGGGACTTAGTGGGTATCTTCCTTTTCAGGGACTGAGGCTACATCCCTGTGGGGGCCCTAGTGGCCCCCAGGGTGTCAGCATGCAACTGGCAGCTGGGGGAGGAAAGGGGGCCTAGAAGACTGAGTAGATAAGTTCTAAGTGCCAGGCCTGTCATTAGCACACTCCCCTTTCATGCACTGGCCACTGGCCAGTCACGTGACCCCACCTAACCCCCAAGGAAGCCTGGCAAATGGAGTCGAGCTGTGCATCCAGGAGGAAAGGAAAGGCAATTGTGAAAATAAAGCAATCCCTGCCGCAACTTCTTACCTCCCTGAGCCTCCTAACTCGGTGCTCTGAGGAGGGAAAGGTGGCCCATCAGATTGGCCCGTGTTGGAGGGGACGCTGAGCAGGCATCTTCCCCTGGCCTGGCCTCTGACTGGACCCAACGCCAAGGTACCCCAGGTTGCTTTGCTCTGGGTGGGAGGGCCTCCCTCTGACACTGTGTTTCTCCTCCACAGTATGTGGCCTTTGCCTCCCTCTTCTTCATCCTGGTCTCCATCACCACGTTCTGCCTGGAGACCCACGAGCGCTTCAACCCCATCGTGAACAAGACAGAGATCGAGAATGTTCGGAACGGCACACAAGTGCGCTACTACCGGGAAGCAGAGACGGAGGCCTTCCTCACCTACATTGAGGGCGTCTGTGTGGTCTGGTTCACCTTTGAGTTCCTTATGCGTGTCGTCTTCTGCCCCAACAAGGTAGAGTTCATCAAGAACTCGCTCAACATCATTGACTTTGTGGCCATCCTCCCCTTCTACCTGGAGGTGGGCCTAAGCGGCCTGTCCTCTAAGGCCGCCAAGGACGTCCTGGGCTTCCTGCGTGTTGTCCGCTTCGTGCGCATCCTGCGCATCTTCAAGCTGACCCGCCACTTTGTGGGCCTGCGGGTTCTGGGCCACACTCTCCGCGCCAGCACCAATGAGTTCTTGCTGCTCATCATCTTCCTGGCCCTGGGTGTCCTGATCTTCGCCACCATGATCTACTATGCCGAGAGGATAGGGGCACAGCCCAATGACCCCAGCGCCAGTGAGCACACCCACTTTAAGAACATCCCCATCGGCTTCTGGTGGGCCGTGGTCACCATGACGACGCTGGGCTACGGAGATATGTACCCGCAGACGTGGTCCGGCATGCTGGTGGGGGCGCTGTGCGCGCTGGCGGGCGTGCTCACCATCGCCATGCCGGTGCCCGTCATCGTGAACAATTTTGGGATGTATTACTCCTTAGCCATGGCTAAGCAGAAACTACCAAAGAAAAAAAAGAAGCATATTCCACGGCCACCGCAGCTGGGATCTCCCAATTATTGTAAATCTGTCGTAAACTCTCCACACCACAGTACTCAGAGTGACACATGCCCGCTGGCCCAGGAAGAAATTTTAGAAATTAACAGAGCAGGTAGGAAACCTCTTAGAGGCATGTCGATCTGACCTTTCACCTCCGCCCCCCGTAGCGATGATTCCAGATTCAGTCAGACTGCTTCCTTAGTTCCGTGGGCAACCCGGGACCCCGCACTCAGTCTCGAGGTGTGGAGCCCGGGGGCCCAGGGAGATGCTGGGCAGCCAAATTCACAAGGCGAGAGCCTGCTGGAGGAACCTCACTGGTGGCCCTGGGTAAGGAGGTTGGCGCGCTGGTCTCATGAGGTTCGGAAGAGACGACGTGGCCCGCGAGGTTGCTGAGGACTCTCTTAGCAGGAGCCCAGGGGGCCGCTGCTCAGTGGGCAGGAGGCAAGCGTGAGTCTCTGACTCAGGCCACTGTCCTGGGGCCGGGGCAGGGCAGGGGTGGGTGTCATTCAGAAATGCCAGACAGCTTCCGATTTGGTCTTTCCTCAGCTCCCTTCAGGCTGTGCAGAGAGCACAGCTGGTGCCTGGGATCAGGCAGGAGGGTCCCTGCAAAGGCAGTAGCAAGGATTCTCAGCCCCAACAGAGCCTGCCTCCACAGCTGAGGAGAACTCCAGCTCTGATTCCGGCTGCCTAGCTCCAGGTGCATCCTAGGAGACGCCTGTAGCCCTCCGTCACAAGCTTACTTACCCCATAGCATGCCGAACCAACTCATCTTCTACCACCACTCTCGAGTTTAGCATTTATCTTTAGGAAACTGTTGGAGCGACTCTAGCTTTCACGTTGTCTGTTTGGGTTGATGGTCGAGTGGGAGTTTCCGGTGGCCTTCTGATGGAAGCGGCTGGTGAACAAAGGACGAGAGGGGCCCACCACCCCGGGCAGCTTAGACGAAAGCACTACAGACGAGCAGCCGCCTCCCACCGAGGGTCCTCCCCATGTCTGGCAGTAGGGACTGCAGCAGCAATAGGCGACATCCAGACCAGCGTGCAGCCACATTCCCGTGAATTCAGTTGGGGGGAGGGGGGGAGGGGGCCACGAAACAATACTAGTCACTGTGGGATATATTCTCATATTCCATGGCTAGTGGTTTGTTATGGGACTATCTCAGTTTTATGAGAACCTGCACATAGCACATAAAGTTGATCACGGGGCTCTGGTCCGAAGATATAAAGCCCATAGTCTACCTCTACCCATGGAATACCATCGACTTATTCTGTGGACACAGGGATTTCAAGGAAATGAATGACCCAGAGAAGAATGGCAACACTGAACTAAGAGGTGCTGGGGTGAGGGAGGCTGAGTGAGGAGTGACAGGTAGCATTTAGTCTATGGAGGACGTCCCCGTGCCCAGGTCTGGCAAGCTAGCTCAGCCCTGGATGAGCAAGTTTCCCTCGGTTTGGGTGGCCTCACCCAGTGGATGAGTGATTCTTTCCTGTTGATGCGCCCACCACCCCATCCTCCTCCCAATCTGGCTTCATTCCACACCTGTGCTGCCTAGCGCAGTACCCCCGAGACCCACTTCTCTACCCGTGGGCGGTCTCCTGCCCCTTCATCTGGTCCCATACCCCTCCCTGCTTCCTGGATTCCTGGAGGCACTCAAGAAAAGTGTGGTTAGTGTCCCGGGCTGGGTCAGGGGGTGGGCAAGGGTCTCCGAGGCTGGAACAGGGGGCCTGAAGTAGGGCTGGGCCCCTTGACCAAGGCATGGCTCCTGCTCAGTAGGGGAGGCACACGCTAGTGGAAAGCTCCCGCCCCACCTCTCTGCTTTGGATTAGGTGGACGTTTGACCTCAGGAGCCACCATCATGGCAAGGAAAGTTCCTGGGGCTCTGGGGAGGGTCTGGGCTGGCCTAGCCCCCACCTTCACTCCAGGCCCCAGCAGGAAGAGCTCAAAGCTGGGTGACATCACCATGGCGCAACTTGGCCCTTCTGTTACATCCTTTCCAACAGTGGATCTATCAGGATCAGTGCCCCGAGCTTGGGTGCCCAGGCCGGCCTACCAAGGATCCCCAGTTCACGCCAGTCAGGCACAGATTCCTCTGTCCTCCTAGAAAATGCCAGTATTCTCCATGTGCTGAGGGCACACACATGCACACATGCGCAAGTGTGCACGCAGGCACACACACATGCACATACACACACGCGTGCCTATGCACGCGTATGCCAAGTACAGACGTGTGTGTTCTGACGTGCACACCAGCTAGTCCCAGAGACACAGCCCTCTTCCCATGCTGCAGCAGACCTGCGAAGCCCTTTCAACTCCTGGTGGACTCCCTGGGCCCCCCAGCCATGGCAGCCCTGCTCCCAGGAGCCTCCTGGCCCCTGGCCCCAGATCGCAGGGACCCAGAGAGCTCTGAGCTCGGGCAGTCTCTGGCTGGGGTGGGATTTGGGGGCCTCCCAAGCTTGCCCTCAGGAGCCCAGATGCCCAGACCTTCCTGCCTTTCTCTCCCCAGCCCCACACTCTGCCCTCCCTCCCTTCCCAAATACTTGCCCTGGAGGTGCTGTCCTGCCGTTCAGACCTGTCCACCTTGGCTCCCAGACCCCCTGAGCCTCCTCTCTCACCAGAACACTCCTCCTTCCAAAAGCTGGTGTGTGAGACCCAGATGATCCAGCACCAAGGGGTGTGGTCCTTAAGGGACCTCCATCTCTGCATTACGGAGTCCCTTCCCATTTGCTTCCTTCTCTGCTTGCAGCCACATACCTAGATGGGTATGGGGGTGTCTGTGAGTGAGTTGGGGGGAGGCCAGAGGTGAGGAAGGCAAATGTGGGTGGAGATCTGACCCTACGAGAATTGAGAGAGGTAAGACACAGCCCCCAAGGCCTTTCCAGCCTCGCTCCACCCCCAAGGACAGTCAGGTGGCCTCAACAAAATCTGGGTTTTCCAGTTCCACTTTTAGAATCTGGTTTAAGGCTAGATGTAGCCTGCTGGGCTCTGGGGTATCCCCTACCCCACACCCCCCAGGGCCAGACCCCCAGGACTCAAGCAAGGCCTCTCAGTCGTGTCAGAAACACTGTCCCTCACCTCCACCTCTGGTCTGTCCTGGAGCCTCAGGTCTGTGTGTCTGTGAGGGATGATCTGGTCTCCTCCTCTGTACCATGGCTGTCATGGCCTCCATGTTTGGGGCATTTGTCCTGTGGGGGTTGTAGAGCCTCCCAGGGGGATGCCGGGAGGGCACCCCACATAGTCAGGGGCTGCCTGGGGCTGATGGCCCAGGAGAAGCTGCTTGTCTCCCAGAAAGGGTCTCCCTCCCCCATCTAGAGTCGGGGCCCTAGACCACCTGCTCTGGACAGCTAGGACTGCTCCCTCTGTCCTGCCATGTCCATCCACGTGTGTGTCTTGTCCATCTCTGCTCCTGTGATATGGGTTGGTCCTCTGTGGTGCTGCGTCTGGGGCTGTGGGGTCCCACCATAGGTGAGCAGGATGCTGGCATGGGGGAGGGTTGGGGGCCAGGCCCACTTTTTGCCCACTGGCATGGAGGGCAGCCGTGAAGTCCCAGGGAAAGTGCTACCTGGGCTCCTCAGGAGCCACCGCTGCAGCCTCTGGGTCATCTCTGAAGGGAGGGTCTCCCCTGAGCAGCTGAGTGTGCAGCGCCCCCCGCCCTGGCCTTCCACCTTCCCCGGCCGGGCCGCAGTGGCTGCTGGGAGGGGCGGTAGTCCGCGGGGCAGGGAGGGTGACAGGAGTGGGCAGAGGTGACAGACAGGGTGTGGGCAGGGGCCCTCCACATGGGCTGACTGAGTTGTTGTTCGGGATAGAGGGCCAGGGTGGGCAGCGGGGGGTCCGGAGTGGGGTCCTCGAGGCCCCCGGGCGGGCCGAGCGGGGAGTAGTAGGGAAGCGAACCCGCTCTGAGGGCCAGGCATGGGTGCTCTTTTCTGTGTTGTTCACATTTTCTCTCTCTCTCTCTCTCTCTTCACTAATCATGTCTCTCTCTCTCTCTCTCCTCGTTTTGTTGCATGACTTGTGCCAGTTCTTGTGATTATACTCTGCTCATGTCTCTCACAGACTGTCCCCACTTAGCCTGGGACTTTTTCCCTGAGCCCCCCGCTGGGCAGACCCCTCGGGGCTAAACCCAAGGAAATGCCCAGCAAACCACCCCCCGCCCCAGTCCGGCGTGCGCCCCCCCCACCCCCGCCTGGCGCCCGCTGCTGGTGTGAACAGTAAGTACGTCGGCGCTGCCCAGAGAGCAGGGCAGAAAAGCCAGCCGCGCTGGCCAAGGGCCCAGACACCGGGTTCTCCTTGCTCCAAAGTTTAAAAAAAAATGACCCTCTTGCAGATGCTCATCTATCTCAGCCCATTTCAAAGCCTGGAAACCATCTCCGTGAGACGCTGCCCATGCTGTCATTTCATCATTGCAGGCCGGCGGGGCGAGTGGGGGCCGAGGGGCCGGCAGGGCTCACAGCCTTCTGGGGAGTGGGTGGGAACCAAGGCTCCCGGGGGGAGAACAGGGTGGGGGCAGGAGGGCAGGGAGGCTTGGGTGCACTGGCACCTCTGGCCTCCTTCACGGGTTCCCCAGGTTTACAGAGTTGGCCCCTCCTTGGTTTCTCTCTCTTCCAGCCACCCCTCTGGAGTTGGGGAGGGAGAATGCTCCCAGTTTCCGAGAGCACCCCAAACCGCAGATAAGCCACCTGCCTAGGGAGGCTGGCTCCTTCACAGAACAAGACCTGAACACACCCACCCAGTCATAGCTTCCCCTCAAAGGTCACCGTGGTTGAGAGGAGCAGCATGCCCCAGGGGTGTCCTGGAGGCTTTGTCCAGCTCACACCCACCTTGGGATGCCTGAGGGCTGCCCCTGCCCCCAGCCCCTGTAGGGAAAACCGGCCCAACTTGGGACCCTTTAAAGGCCCAGGGAGCTCCATTCTCCAGGGGCAGGGCACTAAGGGGCAGAGCCGGTGGGCAGGGGGCTCAGCACTCAGAGCCAAAGGAGGGCTGTCAGGCTCTACCACCCACCTTTGACCCACCCCCAGAACTAGCGGCTGTAGATACCTCCACCGACAGACAGACTATGGCCAACAGGGAGACAGCAAACCCTGGCTCCCCTCCCAGATCGAGAGGCTGCTGGGTACGACTCGCTGTTTTCCCCTTGAGGACAATTTGTGCAGGGTACTGGGAGCCCCAGCTCCGCATCCTCCTCCACTCTCACCTCCCAGATACTCCTTCCCTTCTCTCTCCCCGCTGCCTTCTTCCCTCAGCCCCTCCCCTGGGAGGGAAGACAGGGGCCAGCCAGAATGGGAGGCAGGCCGGGCCTTGTCTGTGCGCACACGTGTGTGCCCACAGACACGCCCCAAGTGCTAGGCAGCTCCCAGACCCCAGAGAGGCCCCAGGCACGTGGTGTCAGAGTTACCTTGGTAACTGGCCTTTCTGGTTCAGAATAAATCGGGGAGCGAAGCCCCTGGGATTTGTCAAGAAACGCACTGTACGTGAAATGCTTTGCCATCTTGTACGACAGACTTTTTTTTTAAGTTCCAAAATTATGATGGGATTTTTTTTTTTTTTGGATTTGCTTTACGAATAAACCTGATTGGTCCATTTCTCTTTTGACTGACTGCCTCTTTGTAGTGACATGATGTGTACACGGGCCGTGATCCCACCCACAGGCACGCTGAGTGTGTGCACGTGGAGAAGGATCACTCGTGCGTGTAGTTACATGATGTGAACAGGGTCATGGAGGAGGGTCCCCTCTTTAGTCTTTCGGAGAGCCCCCCCCCCTTGTGTTCACACCCATGTTGGTGTCGCTTTCCCCTGAGGCTCTCCCCCCAGATGAAGTCTCTGAGGAAGCCCCCAGGGGCCCACCGTGGGGACTGAGTTGCTCCACCCTGGTCTGGAAGATTCTGCCTTGAGGGCGGAGAGCAGGGGGCAGGCTCAGTCCCCAAGAGTGTTGGGCGGGAGCTGAGGTCAGACAGAGCTACCTCTGCCAGCTCCAGAAGCTTGCGTACCTCTGCTCCTGGACTTGGGAAAGGGAGAGCTCCTTGCTCTGGCCGCACTTTGCCCCCCACCAGATGTGTCCTCATACCTCTTCCCAGGTTCCTTCCCAGGCTGTCGCAGACGCCAAGACTCTTTACCTGCCCAAGTCCATCCGCCACTGTTGTCTTTACACGTCCATTTGCTCTGCTTTGCCGGGACGCTGCTGTGAGGAGGCAGAGGAATGGGAGGCCCTCCCGAATCATGGCCTGCTGTCACTGCCTCATGCATACATCCCTGTTGTGCCTTTGCAAGCTGACCAGGCCCGCTGCGGGCGGAACGGGATGGCCGACACCGGCGTGATTGGTGTGGGGGACCGGAGCTGACTGAGTGACCAGCTTAAGTCTGCGTGGGGGATGGAGCAGATTGAATGGTTGAGTTGGGTCTGTGTGGGGACAGAGGAGACTGTGTGACCAGGCCTGGTCTGTGTGGGGGCAGAGGAGACTGCGTGACCAGGCCTGGTCTGTGTGGGGGCAGGGCATACGGAGTGACCAGGCCTGGTCTGTGTGGGGGGTGGGGCATACGGAGTGACCAGGTTGAATCCAAATGGGTGGGAGGCAGGACGAGCGATGAGCTAGGGTATGTGTGGAGGACAGTGTGAAGTGTGTGATGAGGTGGGATCCCTCAGTGGGGGGTAGAGTTGATAGATGGGGTCTAGATAGTGCTAGGGAAGCCTTGAGGAACTAGCTAGATGTGGATGGCCTGCAGCCAGGCTCTGGTCAGCAAGAGAGAGAGGTCTGAAAAGGCCACCTCTCTGGACTGGAGTTTTTCTGCGTGTCTGTCTGTCTTCTCCCTGAGCTCTGTGTCTGGCCCCCTACCCATGACCGCATCCACACCATCCTGTCTCATCGGCCCTGCCTTGGGCCCTGGGCCCGGCCCCCAGCACTGCGCTTGCTGGACCCATCACCAACTCATCTTTTTGCAAACTTTGAGCAAACCCAGGAGCCCCCCGCTTCCCTGCACTGTGGGCAGCCCACAGGCTGCCCAAATGAGCTGGGGACCCGTAGCCTCGTGCCTCCCTCCACGGCCCACTCGCTTTTCTGTCCCCAGGGACAGGCTGCCCTTTGCCAATGCCCCACCTCTGGCCTGTCCCCCTCCCCCACTAAACAGTTTTCAGTGTCTCAATAGCTTCTGCTTATATGTTTGAAGATTCCAAACTGAATGGGGAGGTGGCGAAGGCCGCGCTGGCGAACGAAGACTGCCCCCACATAGACCAGGCCCTCACTCCTGATGAGGGCCTGCCCTTTACTCGCTCGGGCACCCGCGAGAGATACGGACCCTGCTTCCTCTTATCAACCGGGGAGTACGCGTGCCCACCTGGTGGAGGAATGAGAAAGGGTATGTAGGGGAGGCGGGGGCACTCTGCATCAGCTGGGCCGCCTCGCGCTCCTGCAGGTGGGCGGGTGGGGTGGCGGGGGAGGGGTGCTGAGGGGCAGGCAGGCACGCTGAGGGGGGCAAAGAGAAGAAGGAGCCCCCCACCGGGGTGGTCTCTGGAGGTCTGAGTCCCTTTCTCCCAAGTGGGATGTCAGGCTGGCAGAGAGAACTTGAGGTCCCAGCAGCTGGGTTTGGAACTGAGCTGAGGGGTAGGAAGGGGTGTTCGGGGACAGGCTGGATGACTACGGGTCTGTGACCCTCATGCAGGGGGTCACCTGGGGATGTGAGGGGAGCCTTGACCCCTCCAGGCTGCTCCGGCAGATGGCGGGTGAGACCAAGAAGGCAAAGTGATCTCCCCTGTCCCTTGGTTGCAGAGAGCAACAGGGTGGGCCTGGCCTGGCCAGGACCCTGTGGGCTTAGCCACCCAAGATCCATGAGCTGGAAGAGCACCCTTTAAAGAGAATCTGTAGGCCAGTGGGAGGGGAGGCATGGAGAGAGGTGGCCTCAGGGCTTGGGGGTGAGGCCAGTGTCATTGCAGAGGTAAGATGTGTGCGAGTCAGAATAGTGCTAGTGGCAGAGAACTCGCGGGGAGAAGGTTAAGCAGGACTCTGTGCAGCACCTTGCATCCCTGGTCACGGCCCCGGGTGTGGTTAGCGCCCCCTTGTGGTTGGTGAAGGCTGAGCTCCACGGTGGCCTCTGTTCAAGGTCTCCTTGTATCAGATGCTTACCTGAGGCTGACCCCCTGGGGCGAAGACTTCTCCTAGAGCTTGAGCATGGGCTGGAGAGAAGCTTGAGGCGGGGGCCCAGAGCACCCTAGCTCCAGGCTTCGGGCATTGGCCTGGAAGGTAGAGGAAGCCATCCTTGGCCAATCGGACTGGCTGGGCAACTCATGCATGTCTGGGAGTGCCTCACATGCTCACATGGGATGCATGCTGACCGGAGCAAGTAGGTTGGGCCGGAGCCATAGTTGGTTTTTTTAGAGCAATAGTTGGTGTAGCCTGTGGCCATTCACAACTGCTCCAGTATTTGAAGCGGTTCAACAATACACAAGGAGAAAACACAGAATTTAAAATAAAGGGCCAACCCAAACCCAGGAGAGGAGAGGCATCTACGCTGAGATGGGGAAGTCCTTCTGGTCACTGGTGCTTAGTGTGCCCACCTGATCCAAGCTGGCCCCCGCTTCCTTGCCCTGCCTGGAGGTCCCTCGGACCCCAGTGTGGCATACACTGCTGCCCACATGGTGCTGCATGGTGGAGGGCTGCGGGCCTGAGGCGGGCCCATCCTTGGCACCTTCCATGGATAGGCCCGTTGCTCCCCTTCGCAACTGGCTTTCTCCTGGGTGGAGGCTCTAGGGTCCGAGGAGCAGGGGTGGCCCAGGGGAAAGAAGGGGGAAAGCAGGGAGGCTCTGTGGCTGTGCTCTGCCCGGTAAGTTCTCAAGGGCTGCCTGTCTCCCTCACCTTGAATGTTGGATCAATCTGGGTGACCTGAAAGAGCAGACAGGAGAGTCTCTTCACTGTGCTTCCAGAAGCCCAGGGAGAGTGGGACAGAAGAAGCCCCATCTCCCTGTAGTGGCCGAGGGAGCCCAGCGGCAGCCACCGTCCACAGGTGGGACCCGCTGCCCAGTCCCACAGAGACGGGGGTGCCAGAGTCTTTGGGAGGCACCAGGGGTGAAGTGCCCCCGCCCCCATCCACCCGGCCCTGTTCTCATGGAGTCATGACAGTGCTGAGGACTTGCTTTTCTCAGGAGAATTGCAGTGCCTCAGCCACATGCAGAGTAGGAAAGTTAGGGACTCAACCCGGTCCCCAGGAGGGAGAAAGAGAGGCGCGCTGGGCCGGCTCACTGCATGGGAACACCAGGCCAGCTGGAGAAGACTCTGCCTGCCTCTGCATGCGGCTGTTCTGTCTTTCCTCCTCCTTCCTTAAAAACTAAGTACCAAGCGGGATGGGAAAGCCAAGAAGAGAAGCTCAAGTGTTAATTGTATTCTTTACATACAGATCTTTGCAAAGAAAGCCCTGTCATTGCTAAGTATATGCCGACAGAGGCTGTGAGAGTGACTTGACCAGGCGGCTTGGCCGAGGACACTGGTGGCTATTAAGCATCTGGGTGGACCAGCAGCCCCTCCTCACCCTCGGACAGAGTAAATTCACGCCATGCAGGTTTGCCGGACGAGTCCGAGTGGCCCAGGTCTTGTACTAGGACGGACGTAGCTTTTTCTACGGCCAAATGGTAACTGACCGTAGAGGATTTCTTTTCCTTCTTTTCTTTCTTTCTTTCTCTCTCTCTCTCTCTCTCTCTCTTTTTTTTTTTTTTTTACATTTTATTTTATTCGGGGAGGGAGGAGGAGGGGTTCCTTAGCATGACTTGCATGAAGTTAAACAGAAAACCCAGCAAACCAAACCCACCAACCTCCTGCAACTGTAACGATCACCCTAAACAAAAACAACAAGAAAAAAAAAAAAAGCAAAAGTCCTCTATTTTCTTTCAAAGCTCTTTACTTTTATACACGTTGCTGGAGCCAGACTGTAACGGCGTTTGGTAGAAACCTGTACGTTTCTGGGAGCGGGGGGTGGGGGTGGGGATGGGGATGGGGAATGGATGGCTTCCCTTTTTGTACGCGAGCTTGAGAGTCAAGGTTCCAAAAAGGGCAGTCGGTCAGTCATTGGTCATATTGACCTCACCTTCATAGCGCATCTCTCACACGGAAACTGAGAACTTTGCTCCAAATAGAATTGTGGAAACGCGCACTGCTGCTTTCTTCCCTCTGTCTGGCATGCTTGTGACCCAGCGGATGTCTCCCCAAGACCCCTGACAGCGGCTAGTCTAGGTTGATTCTATCATCTTCTTGGTGTGTAGACCCAGTGTGACCAGCTCTCATAACAAGTTGTTCATAGTAAATAATCCACACCGTACGGATCTTCCGAGTGTTACTTCGTACGGAACTTCCGAGTGTTACTTTAGAGCACCAAAAGATCAGGACCACGGGAGGGGCGGCCCTCCTCCACCTTTATTAAGGCACAACCTGGCATTGTATGCAATTTAGTACTTCAGAGTAAAAACTGCATGCCCAATGTTATGCAAAGCGATTCTAGCATGAAATAAATTTTGTATCATGGTTTCTGTATAGTCTAAAGCAGATTTGTTTTCCTGAAGCAATCGGAGGTTTGCAGAGACCCACTTCTGCATCTTGAATAAATATAGTATTTTCCCAACAGAAACAGAGGACAGTAGCTTGGCTTTGATCTGATTCTAAAATTAGTGGTGGGGTGGGGGGTGGGGAAGGATGATATTTTTGAAAAACACATGCTTGAGTTGAAAAAAAAATGCAACATCTCGAGCTTTCACTGCAGCTCGCAACATTTCCTGGAAAGAGAGCAATGCTGCTTTAGCTCAACACCCTCCCCTCCTTGGGCCCTGGCCCTCAATAATAAAAAGCTGACTTTTGAGATGAAGCACGGATTCTCGGATTTTTATTGCCCTGGGCAGTGTCACGATTCGGTTCTGCCTGTGATCAGGCCTGCTGGGCTGGGCTGAGCTGGGGTAAGCCTGAACCCTGGCACCTCTGGTCTCGAGGACTTAGCCAAGGTGCTGGCTGTCCTCCTGCTGGGAAAAAACAGTCTCTTCCAGTTTGGTCCGGGGAGGGAGACAGTTCTCAGAAGGGATGGGGCATACCAAGACTTGACCCTAAAACGAGCACAGCCTCTAGGGGGTTCGCTGACACGGAAACTTCTCTGCGAGTCCTGCCATATTGATGACTCCTTGAATCTGGCCATGTCAGAGCTCCCAGTCCCCGTACAGACCTTCATCACGCCCCTTGTAGGGCCGTTCATGAATCTGATGGTGGCAGAGGCAGGGGGCTGACTGACAGGTCTGGGTGCCCTGCCCAGCTGCACCCTGCTGCGTCCAGTTTGCCAGACCACGTTACTGCACACATCACACTCAGCCGGGAGGCATCTTGAGGGGGAGGAGCCCTCTCTTGGGGATCTTGATTTGCACGGGTTGTTCACTTGGTTTCTCATGGGGGATAGAGTAGGGACTGGGTTCCAATTCTTTTCTTATTCATTGGAGAATCCAGGAATGTTCAGGTGGAAAGTCCCTAACGGTCATGGCCGTCAGCCTCTGAGCATTTTATAGATGAGGAAGTGAGGTCCGCAGAAGAGAATGGTCTTCCCAGGGCCACAAACAAGTGGGTGTCACTGTCCCTGGATTTCAGCTCCCTTGATGCCCCCAGCATGGCCTGAGTCAGCCGTCAGATGGGTGGGGGGGAGGCTGAAGGTGGGTGTGAATTCTCATCCAGCAGTGCCTTGTCCCCTTGGAGCCTTTGCCTGTGTGGCCCAGGAACCAAGGGCGGGGGGTTGGTGGGGCAATGGGTACAGTAAGGCCCAAGGGGCCATGCAGCCAAAGAACTGCCAGGTCACACTATGTGTGTCATAGCCGTTCACAAGTATCGGGATGTGAAAGCCAGGCAGCCTCAGCTGCCGCAGGGAACATCGTGTTCACTCTACTGGGACCCAGCCTGGAGGAAGCACCTCTGGTGGCCTCAAGTGGACTAAACACAAAGCCATCTGCAATGTGGGTTTTCCAGGACATAGTAGCTAATGGGGAAAAGAGATGAACATACACCGGGCGTCTGCACATGGGGGGCATCTGGGAAACATGGTCTAATGACAGGCCACAGTAATTCTACCAGCCCGTTTTAGAGCCTAGAGGACAGATGCAGAGAGGCTAAGTAACTGGCCCAATGGCACCCAGCCAATGAAAGATGAAGGAAGATTTTAACCTCGGCGGGCTGACTCTAGGGCTCAGGTGAAGCTGTCTCAGCTAAGCTAACTGGGGCCCTCCTGGGACTGGAACCCGGAATTGATAGGAACACTAGCGTGTCTGGTCCTAAATCCCAGGGCCCTCAGGACCCGGCCTCCTGCCGTCCTTCATGAAGCACCGTGGGTATGAGGGAAGCGGCCACTTTACATGCTGCTCAGAGCCTTCCATACACACGTCTGGCCACCTCACTCTCCTGCTTGAACAACTGCCCTCCCTCTCTCTGTCCGTCCCACCGTGTCCCACCTAATGTGCTAACTCCTAAGTCCCATCTATTACTAAGTCTCTTTCCTCGGAAGAAGCAGGTGCCTGGGGGTGGGGGTGGGGTGGGGGGAGGGCAGGGGCAGGGAAAGAGCGCTTTCCTCTGAGCCCAGGGCCCAGATTCACCTTTGCAAGCACAGCCTCATCTAGTTTGGATCTGACGGCCTACTGGAACCAAGAGGGTGGGGGTATCAAGGGAAGGGGGGCTGCCTGTGGCCCAGAAGGGAGAGTATGTGGCAGACAGGTGAGGGTATGAACAGCCCACTCACACCTGGAATGTGGTGACCATACACAGTCTCCGCAGACGCCAGGCCCAAGACCTGTGCGCACACGGTGGGGCTCATGCCCCTCTTCTGTTCCCTTCCTCCTTCTCATGCAGGAGGAATACAAAGGCCAATCTACTTGGCCTATCAGAAAAAAAGGAATTTTTAAAAATGGCTGGGTATTTACTCGCACTGGCCCCCATGGCACATTAGCTAACCTGGCGGAGGACACTGACCTTCACTATCACCTAGTTCTGACTGCACGGTACAGTCCTCACCCACGTGTAAGAGACAAGCAGACGACAGGCAGGTGGGAGGGGGTGTGACCCCCTCATTCAGCCTCCCCACCTCATGGTGGCCCTAAGAGTGTACTCATCAGTTCATTCGTTAACACTTCCCGGGCGCTTCCTCCGTGGATCAGGGCCCATCCTTGGTGAAGGGGTTCCAGAATCCACCAAGACCGGGTCCCTTGCTCTCGAAGAGCCCAGGGTCTATTTGGAATGAGGGGCGTGGACATCTCCAAGTCTGAGAATGACCACAGGAATCAAAGGGTCCGGAAAACATCTGGGCAACCCTGTCGACAACCCCCTGGAGTTTCTGGGCACTCATCAGGCCCAGTGGACGGGCTTGCAGAAAGCCCGGCGGCTGCCGTAGGAAAGGCACCGTGGAGGAACCCGAGGTGACGGAGCCGTCCGAGGTGCCGTCTAGAGCCGGGAGCCATTCACTGCACCGCGTGCAGATGGCCTGGGCCCGCAGGCCTGCAAGAAGGCTCTGAATCAGCTTCTGAGCCAGAGTCTGAGGTTCAGGGCTGACACAGCCTGCTCGTTTCAGGCTGGGAAGGAGCCCTGGGATGTGTCTTTCTTGGGAGAGGCACCGGGGCTCAGCAGAAGACTTGGACCCGGGGCTTCTTCCAGCCGGTGCTGAAGGAGGCTGGAGGGAGCCCCGTGCTGCGGGAGACAGTGTGCTGGCTCCCCGTGAGCAGTAAGCCCGTCTGGGAAGTATGGGCCTGGGTACTGTGCCGCGTGGGGCTGCTTTCCGGCCTATGTGTCTGATGCTGATCATTTCGCCTGTAGGACTGTGGCGGGGGGGGGGGGGCGGCAGTAACTGCGGGCTTGCTCCAGTATGGGTCATCCCTGGGCCATCCATTGCTCCATCTTGGCAAGATAGGAATCTTGGCAAGAGCAGCTCCGAGTGCACAGAGATGTCCTTCTCATTGCAGAAGTGCTTAGAGGCCGTTCAAGCCTCTACTGGTTCTGGGAGGCGGGCACCCAAGGGCTTTGCTGGCCAGCGCAGTGCTGTGTCTAGGATACAATATCGGGAGCAGGACTCCATGCATTGGTGTTCAAGGGCAGCCAGGGGCTATGGGTGGTCTCTAGGTTCAGGCCTGGGGAGCTCAGGATTGCCTCATCCCCACTCCACTGAGCCGACCCACTCCTGGTCCCAGGGGTGCCCCTCATCTGCCCCCCTGGTCTGGCTCAAGGCTCTGGATGGGTCAACTCCCAATCAGGACCCTGGGCCAGGAGTGATGTATGCGGCCCCTTCCCCTTTATAGGCCTCTGTTTTCCCAAATGAATAACGAAAATGTTGGATAAGACCAGTGGTTTCAAAACTTTCTCAAGGACCCCTTGTCAAGTGAAATCTTGTGTGAAGTCCAGTACATAATATAGATGAAAATAAAGCTGCTGTGAATAAGGTGGAGGGTGGGGACCCGGACCTCTGTTCACATGGCTTTCCTTCACCCATGGCCCACCAGGTGGACACTGAATTCTCAGGAGACTTCTAGGGCTCCAACAAATGCACTTTGAAGGCCACTAGGCTAGGAGGTCATCTCTCTGGTCCTCTGACGTCCTGGGGTTTTATAACTTCCTAAAGCCTAGCCCTCACAGAGCCAATCCTCTCCTGAGTCACAGAGGGAAGGTGGTGTGGAAAGGTGGTGTGCCACAGACTGGGCTAGCTAGCTGGTGACACCGCCGCACAGTCCCCACAGAAAAGCCATTTTCTAAGGCAGAGAGGCACTATGTCCCCCCAGGCCACAGCTGCCACCTGGGGAAGCCTGGGGCCTATGGTCTGGCCTGGTCCCCATTTTACCTGAACGCCTTCCTCCTGCAGAGGCAAGGAGGGCTGAGGGGCAGATGTCAGGGGCTAGGGTCAGCCTCCCCTTCCCATGCTGTGGCCCATCCCTCATCTGAAACTATACAGCCTGGCTATAAATTATACAGACCAGATCCAGGCTCCTGCCTGGCTTGGATGAAGACACCGATCTTCTGAGAGTTCACTGGTTCTAGATTCCCTTGTCTGTCCCAGGTGTCTCCTCTGTTAGGTCTTCCCAGAATTCCTGTCTCTTCTTCCACGCACTCATCGCCACTTCCTTCCAGCCCCCCGTCCAGAGCCTTCTCCCTTCTCCCTTCTCCCGGCACCTAGTCACCAAGACAAGAACTCCTTCCCGTCCGAGTACCCACCTGCCTGACCAGGGTACCTCCATCTCCTCAAACCATCTGGGCCCTGAGAGTCGAAGGCTGCTGGACCATACCAACCACAGGGGATGGGGCTGGGTTTTCTGTCCACACCAGGTGAAGACAGGCTGGAGCCTGTTTTCCATGTCCTTTGGTGATTCTAGCTTAAATGTCGCTTAGAGACCAGATTCCCCAGCCATGCAACCAACTTGGGTTCTTGTTATTGCCCTCATCAGGGTCCTTGTTCCCATCTGCCTGTGTCCTTGGACCCCAGACACTGGCCAGGCGGCCTCCCATCATCCTGGCCTGTGGTCAGCCCAACCATAGTGCCTCCAGGGCCCTTCTCAGACCAACCCTACAACCTGACCAAGCAATCCTCTGGGAACACGTTGGGTGGGAAAAGTCGCTTTATTAAAGGGCCTCTGTCCCAAGCCCCCCATTTCTGGACCTGCCAGACTGGGTCTGGGTAGAAGTGTCTGGTTGCCTTTCCTTCCGGCTTCTCTCTTTGTCCATGGCTTCCTGATCTTGAGCGTCCTCAGGGGCATCCAGGGAAGAGCCAGTGACCAACTCAGGGAGGGCCGGCAACTGGCAGAGGGCCAGGGAGTGGCCAGCCCCACAGCCCACAAGGAGTCCCAGTGATGACCGCAGAGCCTGCACGGGCTTCGGGGCCCGGATGTCGGCTTCGGAGCCATCCCCGCACATGCCATGCTCGTTCCAGCCCCAAGAGTAACACGTCCCTCCTGTGAAAGAGAGAGAAGACTGCTCTAGAAGAGGTTTTGAGAACAGGGCTGAAATACTCACCCTGGGGGCACAGGGAGCACAATAAAGCCCAGTTTACACACGAAGAAACCAAAGTTCAACCACACTTGGTGGCATGCTCACTACCCCTGCTCACACTACAGCACGCGCACTACTTCCACCCTGCCCCCTAGAGCCTTTTCAGTGTCTCCCACTCCTACCAACGCCCAGCCGTTGCCATCCCAAACCTGGCTTTCCTCCTTGGCCCTTCCCTCCTCTACCACCGGCCCCAACCCTCCACGATCCAAGACCTGCCAACGCTGCCTTCAGAAATACCTCAAATCCTTCAGGGTCTCTCCATCTCCGCTGCCACCCCCTGGTTCCGACCCCATTCTCCCACACGTGAGGTCAGGCCAACAGCCAACGGACTAACTGGGCCGCTCACCATCCACCCCAATCTTCAGCGAGAGTCTAGGTGATCTCTGACCACTGCAGGTCTGACCACATCACTCCCCAGCTCCAAAGCCTTCAGGGACTTCCCACACGCTTCAGGGCCTTTCCTTGGCCCGTGAGGCCCCGAGCGATCTGGTTCCTGATGACCTTGCTGGCCTCCCTCGTGCAACTGTCCCCCCACCCCCTGCATTCCAGAGCCGCTGGCTTCTCCCACTTCCTTATATGGGCCCCGTGGAGCCTTTCTTTCTCTCGAGACCCTCTCTTCACTGGGCTCCGGACGTCCTCATCTTTTTTTAAATTCCAGTTCAGTGTCGCTCTGCAGCCAGACTCCCTGGCCACCCAAGCCGACTCGGATCCTTGTTATCACCCCCGGACGCTGCCCTCATGGGGGCCCTCGCACTTGGCGGTGGACCGATGACTTGGGCGGCGACTGGTCCCTCTCACTGGCTAACTGCCCTACAGGGAGGGAAGGACCGTGGATGTCCCGTTTACTGCTGTGTCCCTCACCGGGTGCTCAAGAGGGGCTCACTGATGGGGTAAAAGATGGAACGAACGCAGTCATAGAGCCAGAGAGTCTCCAGGCCAGCATCCAAGGGCAGATCTCTCCGACAGCCTGTGATGCCCACACCCCATCATATACCCTCCTCCTAGCTTTTAGATGCTTTCCTGGGGCCAAACTCACTCATATTTTTCTATAGTCGTCAAAAATATTTTTTTGTCCAGTTTATTAAACTAATACATCTTCATGACAAAAAACGGAAAATACGCATGAGTGTAAAGAAAAAGCAGACTTGGAGTCTTGCCACGAGTATGAATATTTTAGTGAGACCTTTAATTGTGAAATTTGTAAATATTTGTGTATATTTTGTCCTGCTTTCGTCCCTCACTATTAGAACACAAGTATTTCTCCACAGAACCGCAAATTATTAAAAAAGTTAATTAAAAATACTGCGGAATTTTGAAATTGTTCAATATGCAGAAAAGTACAGAAAATAATTTAACAGAAAAGACACATACCCCATCCAGACTTAGAACATTAGTCAACATTTTGCTGTATGTGCCTCAACCCTCCCCTTAAAAAAAAAAAAATCATAAAGAAACAGTCTCAGCCCCACCCCCTATTCTTGCCCTCTAGCTATGTCTCCCAGCAAAAAGCCACTCTTTCCAAGCCGGTGTTCATTACTGGCGTGCTGGTTTTATACCTTCTACCTATTTGTCCTTGAATACTATGTCAGGTTTTTAGTTTGTTTTAAACATTTACGTAAATCGTATCATCGAGACATCTTTTTTATACTTGCTCTTTACACTCAGCATTGTTTTTTGAAATTTATATGAGCCAATAGTTAGAGATCTAGTTCATTTATTTTACTGTGCATAGTATCCCATTATGTAGAAGTCAGATTTTACTTATCCATTTCCCTTCTACTGGACAGTTCTTTAATGACTGTTGCTATTTTATTATGCAATATATAATGTACAATATTATACAATAACAGTAATTTCGCTTCTATTATAAGCAGCACTACCACGAACGTTCCTGAGCATGTCTCCTTGGTGTTGGCGCAGGCTTGGACCCTAGAAGTGTGAGGGTGGTGGAGTCACGTGTTTGAATTTCGGTATGGCCTAAGAGCTGTCCACAGTGCCTGCAGGCCCATCCAGCCCCATCAGTGATGGCTCTGAATACTTCCTCTTTGTTGTTAGACTCTTGCTATTCTGCTAAGTACAACGCATGAATCTGCATTTCCCGGACTACTAGTGAGAGGGATTGTCACTTCACGTTTCGCCCTGAGTTGCCTCTTCTTATGAATGGCCTCTGCACATTCTTTACCTGTTTTTGTTTGCCCTTTTCTTACTGATTTGTAAGGTTTTTTTGTGTGTTCTTTTATTTACATAAATCTTCACCGTGCTATGCATTCTAAGTGTCTTCTCCCACAAGTCCATGGTATGTCTCTTCACTTTGCCTCTGGTATCTTTTGTTAAACAAATTCCTTCAAAATGACTGCCTAATTGTCCACTGTGGAGATTCAACAGTTTTCCTTAACCTGTATCCTATTATCAGATACACAGGTTGTTTCTAATCTTTCATTATTTGGAATAATATTCCTATGAACATCTTTGCATGTGAATCTTTGTCTCACTGCTTTCTCAAATTAGATTCTTAGAATGGGAATTCCTTGTCAACTGGCATGGACTTTTTTGAGATTCCTGGGTGCTGTTCTGAATGCTTCCACAGTATTTTCTCAGAAAGGCCACCTGAATACAACTACAGCAACCTGCGGAAGTCTCCATTGCGCTTCAGAATTGCCAGTATTTATTGCTTATTATAACGTTTAAAAATCTTCTCTAATTTGAAGACAGAAAAAGTATCTCATTGTTTTTATTGGTACTTTACTGCCAGAGAAACTGAAAGATAATTCTTATGTTTCTCAGATATTTGTATTTCCTCTTTTGTGTACTGTCTGCTTCGTTATCTTTTTCTGTTTAGTATAGAAGGCTTTAAAGTGTCAGACCCAAGGGCCAGATGGTCTGGCTTCAAATCCTAGCTCCTCCATTCATTTTTTTATTTTTTTAAAGATTTTATTTATTTATTTGACAGAGAGAGAGAGAGACAGCAAGAGAGGGAACACAGGCAGGGGGAGGGGGAGAGGGAGAAGCAGGCTTTATGCTGAGCAGGGAGCCCGATGCGGGGCTCGATTCCAGGACCCTGGGATCATGACCTGAGCCGAAGGCAGACGCTTAACAACTGAGCCGCCCAGGTGCCCTTGCTCCTCCATTTATTAGCTGAATGACCTTGGGCAAGTTACTTAGCATCTATGCCTCAGTTCCTTCATCTGTTAAATGGGGACAATAGTACTGTTACCATAAACTTGTTTACAAGAATTAAATCAGTAAGTACGTATGAAGTACTCAGAATGGTGCCCGGCACGTAGTATTGTATAAATATTTGTTATTGTTCTCTGTTAAGAACCTTCTTGTTTTAAAGATTTTTGTTTTAAAAATATTAATTCTTTCTCTGCCATATCTGGCATAAATATTTTTTCTCAGTTCGACTTAAAATTTTGTTTTGGGTCTTTTGATATAAAACATAAGCTTTTTGGTTCTTTGTAATAAAATTCATTGATCTTCTATAATTTCTTCTACTGCTTCTAAGAATTGAAAGCCCATCCCTCTCCTATCAGGAAATATTCTTTTTTTGATTTTTCAATGATTTTATTTTATTTTATTTAATCTTTACATTTCACTCTTTATCCACTGAAAATCTGTTTTTCACAGGGGGAGGCTGGCTGGCCAGGGATTACCCTTCCTTTTCCTTCCCCCCAGTAGGAAAGCAATCGCGGGCCAAAAGCTTGGGTTTGGGGGAACACAGATGTCTCCGTGTTTGGCCCACGGGTGAGGAAATGCCCGCAGAGAGGACGGGCCCGGGGCTGTGGCTCCTACAGTGGTGTGAGGCCCGAGGTGGGGAAGTGCAAGCGGCTTGGTACCTTTGGGCCTCGCTTAGCACCTGGCGTGGGCTTGGTGCCCGGGCCCGGGGAGTGGCAGCAGCTGACGGTCAGCAGGAGTGCAGGCGGGAGGAAGGCGGACCTGAGCCACCCCCGCACCCCCCCGTGCCCCCCGCACCCCCGCTGGCAGGACGCGGCACACCGGCTGGCAGGTCCCTCCCCTCCTGCCAAAGGACACTCGCACGGAGGGCCCGGGCCAGCCAGAGGCCTGCAGCCAGGGCTTTCATGCCCACTGGGTCGAGAAGCCTGGCCAAGGACCAGAAATTTCCTCCCCCAATACTTCCAAAGAAGCCTACTTGAAGTTAGGTGTTTTATATTCTTCATCTCATTTAATTCCAACAACCCCAGGAGGCAGCTGTGTCTCACAGACTATCCCCCCTTCACAGAGGCTGACGCAGAGGCACCAGAAACCGGGCAGTGTGGCTCCAGGATCCGGGCCGACTCTGCATATGATACACCAGGCCTTGCCAAATTCATTCTAAAAAGGCGGAGAGTAAATATTTTAGGTTTGAGAGCCTCATTTGGTTTCTGTTGCATATTCTTCCTCTTTATTGCAACCCTTTCAAAACCATTCTTGGCTTGCAAGTCCATCCGAAACAGGCCACAGGTCAGATGTGGCCGGTGGGTCATCCTCTGCCGGCCCGTGGCACACGTGTAGAATATACACTATTTGCTGTGGGCTGTGCTAGGTTGTCCTGGGTCCCACACTCCCAAACATCCGCGTGGTCGTGGTACCTCTGTCCCCGTCTCTGTCACAGGGCTGCTAGGGGGAGGGCTGCATGAGGTGACATATATAATGCCCCAGCACAGTGCCTGACACTTGGTGAGAGCTCATGCCCACGAATGAAGAGACCACGGGGAAAGGAGGGCAAGGCAAGAAAGACCACGCCAGTGTCCAACGGCACAGAGGAGAAGGAGGGGCACCGGCAGGTGGAAAGGCCTGGGGTGGAAGGACAAGAAGCTCAGAGTTTCTGAACACTTTACACAAATCTCCTATGGGACAAAAACCAGGCTGCTGAACTTTGAAAGATTAGCTATCCCCTGAAGAGAAGACACCTTTAGGTACTAGCCCCTCCAGCGTTTTAGAATCGGTTTCCTATATCCCCCTCCAGCCTCAGCAAGAGGCTACCGTGCAGGCCGTCCTCATAAAGAAGTGAGAGGGAGGAGAACGGCCTACGGTAGGCCTCTCCCTGAGCTACCTGGAATACGGAACACCCAGTTTAAGACAGGTGGGTTACAGGGTGATTCCTGGCTTTACGGAGGGCTCTCTGCCGCAGGCCTGACACTTACCAGGTCCTCGAGGCATGGAAACCCACCTGATTGATCCAGATCTACTTTACTGGCCTTGAGGCACATGGCTGGGCCTTGGGTGGAAAGACCACAGTTACTGGGGGATTCCCTAGCCTCTTAAGAGTTCAGAGCCCCTGCTCATGGGGCTCAATGGAGTTGGCCTGAGCCAGGCTGTGACGAGTGCTGGCTGGGCCTGTGGCCCACCACACTTGCGTCAGCCTAAGAGCCCTGCGGGCAGTGGAACCTAGGGACTGGCAGGGTCCTGGCACAGGCTGGACACAACACTCAAATCTGTTCAGGCCTTGTGGCACCTGCCTGAGCTTCTTGGCAACCTGGGTCCTTACAGGGCCTTATGGTGCTGGGATTATAGCCCAGTGCTAGGGAGGAGGCCGCATTTCTGCTGGAGAGCCTTGCTGAAGAGGGGCAAACACCTGAGCACGTGTGCTAGCGCGCGTGTGGTAAAGCTTCATTCCGAGCCACATGATGAAGACTACATTTCCCAACCTCTCTTGCAGCTGGGTATGGCCAATGAGATGTCAGCCAGAAGGTTCTGTAATGGCTTATGGCACCCGGCCTTCAGAGACGGATGGCATGCACCCTTTGCTCCTTGTTCTGTCTTGTCACTGGGAATGTGGACGTGGTGGCTGGCGCTCTAGCTGTCGTCTCAGACCGCGAGGAGGAGGGCTGCAACCTCGGGATGGTGCTTCCCAGTTCCACACAAACGGCACTTAATCACCACAGCAACCTCTGAGGTGTTATGACCTACGTGTTAGAGAGGAGGTAACCAGGCTCAGAGGGCTGAGATAACTTGCTCCTGGGCACACAGCCACTCTGAGCCAGGACTAGAATCCACGACTCCCAAGTCTCGGGTGCCTTCGCTATGCCAAACCATGTGAAGTGTAAAAAAATCACTGAATGCTTAGCGTCTGCCAGGCCCTGTGCTACACAGTTCACTGAATCCCCCCCAGCAAGACCATGAGGTACAATCTAACATTATCCCCGTTTTCCAGAGGGATGGCACGCACCATGCAAGGTAACACAGCTGGTAAGAAGCAGAGCTGGATTCAAACCTGGGCAGTGTGACCCAGGGGCCTCTTCTGTTAATATACCGTCCTCTCTAGCAAAAACCGTGCTCCCCAGGTAATTAGGGAAAGGTACAGAGTAACAGCCCATCTGCGTGGGGACCAGGTCAGCGGCGGGAGGCAAGAGCTGGCGCTGATGAAAGAAGCACTGTGCAGAGGGGCACAAAGCTCACTGAGCCCTTGTGAGCGCTGGGGCCTAGGTCTGAGGGGGCCGCGCAGGCCCTGCCCCTCCCGCCTCGGCCAGGGTGGGGAATGGCGGGAGGAATGTGGGCAAGAAGCCGGGCAACTGAAGGTTCGCCTTGTCTCCTGTCCAAGATCTCGAGCATCAGGAGGGGCTGCTCTTCTGTCATTCCAGGCAGAGGGGCGCAGGGCGGGTGAGGTCTGAGTACCCTCGTGGAAAAGGCTCTGGATTCAGGAAGCCGGTAAATGTCAGTGTGGCCCCAGCTGGCCTGGGAGCTGGGTAAATTTGGGAAAGACTTCTGAGTGTCCAGCCATCAAGCTCACATGGATCCCACCCCTCTGGAGGTAACTGCTGGGGTGCTCCCTAGGGTCCTGCTGTGTGAGCAAGGAATGGCGTGTGAAGAATCCAGGATTCAGGTTTCCTGAAGTGTTTTAGGTCTAGGTGGTGACTTGAGGATAGAAAGAAGTTCAGTTCCTCACCCTCTCGTGCCTGGACAACTGTTAACAGCGACTCTATCCTTTACGCAGAGGCGGCTGGCCCGGGTGGGGGGTCCAGACGGCAGCAGAGCGTGGACTAGCTCCTGTGGACAACCTCCCGTCTCCCACCACCAAGGAGCCCAAGACCAGCACTCTTAGCTGGCCCTCCAGGCCCTCTCTGGTCTTGGCTGTGTCACTCCTCTTCCCAAGGCTCTGCTCCAGCCCCGCAGGCTTGCTGCTGCTTCCCGAATTCACCCAGGCCTTTCACACTGTCATGAGTTTGCTCAGACATGTGGGCAACGTCTTCTGCTTAGGCCCTGTGCTGAACACAAGACCTAGAAGAGGAAAATTCAGTTTCTGCCTTGGGGCCCCCAGTCCACTGGGGAAGACAGCCATGAGAAAAGAGGATGGTGGGGACCCAGGGCCCATGTTCACACGGAAGCATGCACAACAATGTTAACTGCAACACTGTTTGTAATTGTGAAAGACTGGCGGGGGGGTGGGAATGGAGGCAAAATATTCATCGATAGAGGAGGGTTTAAAGAAACTATGATTCGCCCCTACTACCTGGCTACTCTGCAGCTATTAAAAATAAGGAGGTAGCCCTCTACGGCCTGACGTGAAAAATATCTAAGGTATTTTAAAGAGAAAATCAGTTGCAGAACAATATAGAGAGAGTATGATTCGATTTATGTAGATCCCCTATATATGTCTAGATGTACAGATCTTGAGGAATACATCCCCAACTGAGAAGAATCTCTGAGAAAGAGAGGGAGAAATGGGGGGAAAGGGCGACCAAGATTTTGTCATTTGTTCAAATATTTTAAAATGTAGTAACAAAGGATGATGATAAAAAAAAACAAACCAACCAACAGCATCTCCAAGGGACAGAGGTAGTGCAGAGAGGATGGCATGCTCTGTTGGGGAGGGGAGATGGGTGTCACTGCAAGTTCCAGAACTTACTTCCTAGCTGGGTTTTGAAGGACGAGTAGGAGTTCACCAGTCTTAAATAGAGGGTACCCACTGAAATTTGCCCACTCTGAGTTCCTTTCATTGATCCCAGTGGCATCCTGTTTTGCTGCAAAAGTGAACGGTGGCTGGGTATAGGGCTGGGTCGCACTGGGCTGTGGGAAGGCTGTTAATTTCACTTCCTCTGAGCTCCTAAAGCACCCAGAACCCTCTAAGCATATGCACCACCCCCCTCCTGGTTCTACAGGTATTTATATTTGCACTTGGCTCACCAGTCTGTGAGCTGGGATGGGAGTGGGGTGCTGAGAACAGGGCTCACTCATCAAACAGTCCTCAGGCCCATGGGACAGGCAGTCGGGAGACGGCTACTTTCCCCTGCCCGCAGTCTGTCTGGAGAGCAGCAGGGAGGGGCAGACACATACACATAATGCTGAAATCGGGTGCCATCAACTCCAGTTCCGTGCCTGCTTGCTTGCCTTTATTCCCTGGTCCGTGGCCAGAGCTGCTGCCTGGTCGCAGGGCTCAAGAACAGAAAGGGGCAAGACTCTGTCCCCGGTCACCCTGCCCGAAAGAGGGGCAGCTCCTACAGAGAGGCCATGAGAAGGCTCTGAGGACAATGGCCCCACCGGGCCCGGCTGAGGGAAGAGGCATGGGCAGTGCAGGACCCTTCCAATAACTAGTCTCTCCATCACTCTCCAGGGCCAAGGACACCCTGAGGCAGGAGCCGAGGCAGCAGGAGGAAGCCATTCCAGAATCAGAAAGTGGGGCTGTTCGCCCACAGAATCACTCTGGAGATGTTCTGGGATTGGGGCCCAATTTGCCTCACGGAAGGCTGTCAGTGGAAGCAGTCTGGCCTAGGGGCCCTTCCAGACCAGCATCCACGGCAGCACTGAGCAGATGCGGGTGAGGCTGAAGGCGAGGAGCGGGGCGGGGTGTCTACATGTAAGAAAAGGTGAGGGCCTGCGGAAGAAGGGACTCAGGGAGGTACCAGAACCCGGCCACTTCTCGCCAGCCCCATCACCTCACACTGGAACTCTGTGACGGCTTTGTGCTGGCCTCTCTGCTGCCCCTCCTGCCCCTCACTGTCCGTCCTCCACACAGAGCCCGAGTGATCCTGTTAAAACCTAAGTCAGACGCGGCTCTGCTCCACTCGGAATCCTCCAGCGGCTTCTCCGCTTACCCAGGCAAACAACAGCATCCCCTGACCTCAAGTCCCAGGGGCCCCACCCTGCTGACATCACCATGGCTCCCCTGACTTCTTGATCCTCCAACAGTACCCACCTGAGGGCCTTTGCACTTGCTGTTCCTGCTGTCTGGAATGCCCTTGCCGCTGCTACCACAGGTTCACTCCCTCATGCTGTTCAGGTATGTGTTCAAATGTCACCTTATCTGAAAGGCCTTCCCCGACAGCTCTATGGGAAATAGCTATCTACACCCCACTCCATCTTTGTCTCCTCATCTGCTTTATTTTTCTTTATATTTTTATTATCTCTCTCTCCTGACCAGAACACAGCTCTTTGAAAGCAGGGACTCAGTTTTGTATGCTGCGGTATCCTGGCACCTAAATGGTGCTTAGCATATATTTGTACTTAATAAATCAATACCTGTTTGTGGGAACGAACCAACGAACAAATGAATGAACGAACGAATGAATAAATGAATGAATGGCTAGTGAGAGAATGGAGCCGCCTTGTTCTCTCCTGGAGGGCCAAAGAGAGCCTGTGGATGTGGGGCGGGAGGAGATGCTATGGGCAGACCGGCTTCGGCTCACTATCAGGGAGAAGGCTGGAGTGGCTGGGAGCCTGCCCAGGAGAGCAGCGGGTGACCTGCCGCCGGAGGTTCTGAGCCCCCCCCCGCCGGCGCAGGCCCTCCTACGGTGGGCAGAGCATGGGATGAGACAAATCAGAAGTCCTTCTGACCGTGGTGGTGTGGGTGGGTGTGGACGTGTATGAGAGAGGGAGGAAGGTGGAGGCCGAAGAGCAGAGTAGGGACATACCCACCCGGGCCCCAGGCCTTCAGGCTGGCCTCCTCACATCAGACAGATGAATGGCCTGGGTTCAGATGATAAAGAGAAATGTGATGAATTTCTGGGTTTGCCCTCATAGATCTCATTTTGAGGCTGCGAGGCCGGGGCTGCTTGAGAACCTCGTTTAAAACCTCATATCTCCAAAAGTTGCCCCATTCTTTGTCAATTTCTGTCCCATTACCAAAGAGGAAACTGAGACCCAGAGTGGAGGTCCTCGCCTCCACACCTTCCCGCTGCTCTCCGCCTCCCCCTTTGCACCGCTGCAGGCACCACGTGTGATGGTCAAGGGCAGCCCAGTGAGGAAGGTTTGGATCGACATTGTATGAGAGAGAAAACGGAGTCTGGGAGAGGTTTGAAAACAGCTAAGCTGGGACAGGCAGAGGCCAGCCTTCCCGCCCCCCGCCCCAAACCTCCCCAGGGTAGGAGGTGCTGGGGCTGCTGGGGCTACATTCCCCAGTCACCTGCGCAGAGAGCGTGCTGTGGCACGCGGCACGTTGGCTCCACTGGGGGACTATTCTTAGATCTAGGGAGCTAGGAATGATGGATTTAGAACCTACGACGTGGAAACGTGTTGGCCTGTTTTATAAACAACTGAAATCCTCCCCACGGACTGTCTTTCTGAATTCTGTGTTCTCTGTGGGACTGCTGGCTCTCTGGGCTTCCTGGCCGCACCGGCGGAGGGAACAGAGAAGGCAACTATCCTTTTCGAGGGCCTACGAGGACCACAGACGGTGCTGGGGCTTTTGCATGACCCATCCCACTTAGCAGGGCGTCCTGGGAAGATGGCACGGTGATCACACTCTGTGGAGGAAGAAACAGGCTGGGAGAGATGCTGGAATGAGCCGGCCTGCTGTGCAGCCTGGTCCCGCCAGCAGGGGTCTGGTCCTGGTGGGTGGAGCGTTAAGGGCACAGGTGGCACCTCTGGAGTTCAATTCCTTCACGTGTTGCAAGGGACTCTCCTAACCTCTAAGATTTCTTCGCTGGAGGTGACATATCATCCCCTGTACAACTTGGTGGCCTGTCATCCCCACCAGCCAGGGACCCTGTTCTCCATAGGTTCCAGGCTGCCATCGCCCCTCTCTGAGTGTGTCCCCAGACCTGGCCAAGGGTGCCCTGCTGGCCGTGTACCTGGTCCCAGAGGCTGCCTCTATCAGTGTAGCCTGAGGTCACCTTAGCTGCACTGGAGTCCACGCCTGCTGACTCCTGCTGAGCCCACAGCCCACATGTATACTCCTAAACTGTGCACAAGAAGCTGTCCCACCTGGCCTGGCCTGTGTGCTGCTCTCTGGCCCTGGCCGGAACTTTCAAGTTGTCTCCATTAATTGTCATCTTACTAAACGAACACAGCGATCCCCGAGGGGCACCCGCGGAGAGGCGGGGGCACAGATGCAGCTCTGGGACCAGGGGCAGTGGGACTCCTGCCATTTCTGGAAGCTGGTCACCGACAGAGCGTCTCTATGCTGTGCTCCCCATGCCTGTTTGGGAATCACCAGTGTGCAGGATAAGAGGCTGGGAGTTAGAACAACAGTGGGGGTGGAGGTTAGAAGGTCTGTTCTGGAACGCAGAGCCAGGGCCAGAAGAATCCCCATGCAGATCAGAAGATTAGGGCTCTAGAGAGAAACTGCTGGAAAACACAAACCTGAGAAGGAATTCTCCCTTGCTCTCCAGTCACTTACTAAAATCCTACTGAGTGTCTGCTCTGTGTTTGGTGCTGCACCCGGTTCAGTTCAATGCTGTTGGCACACAGCAAGAAGCCCTCAGACAGAGCGGGTAGCCAGGTCTGGGGCACCCGGAAGAGCGGTGGCCAGTTCCTCAGAGGGATCAAACCCTTTTGGGAAGAGAGTCTGGCTCTTATTTATCTTTCCTTTTACAGACAGTAAATTTTTACTGAACTTCATGACAGTCAAAAAGAAGAAAGAAAGAAAGAAAGAAAGAAAGAAAGAAAGAAAGAAAGAAAGAAAGAAAGAAAGAAAGAAGGAAAGAAAGAAAGAAAGAAAGAGAAAGAAAGAAAGAAAGAGAAAGAAAGAAAGGAAATATAATAGTATGAAATAGTGAAAAAACTAAGGGATTTAATCCTTTTAATTTACCTTAATATATTTTTTTTCCTTTTTAGAGCAGTTTCAGGTTCCCAGAAAAATTGAGCATAAAATACAGAAAGCTCCCCGTCCCCATACATTCACAGCTTCCCCACTATCAATGTCCCGTACCTGAGTGGTACATTTATTACAGTCGATGAACCTACCCTGACACCTCATTATGGCCCTAAATCCACAGTTTCCATCAGGGGCCACTCTTGGCGTTGTGGTACATTCTGTAGGTTTAGGCAAATATCCCACGACATGTATCCACCATTATAGCGTCAGACAGAGGAGTTTCGCTGCCCTAAGTCCTCTGGGCTCCACCTATTTATTTATGGTTTTATCCATCAGAGTGAACACCCGAGTGGAGAGAGAGTTCTAGAGCGCCCGAAGGTTCACGCACGGCTCTAGCAGGAAGAGTAGAGCAGTAATAAGTCCTCCGGGGGCGCGCGGTCTAATGGGGGAGCAGCAAGCAAGCAGACACACGAATCAACAGGATGCAGCCAGTGAGAAGAGCTATAAAGAAACAGAATGGAATGACACGACCGGGACAGGTGGTCAGGAAGCCCTACCCAGTGAGGTGGCGGCCTCTGAGCTGTGCCCTGGCGGACGAGAAGGCGCCCACCACACAAGCACCGGGAGGAAGAGCTCTCCAGGCCGAGGGAACGATAAACACAAAGTCCCGGAGGGGGACGTCTTGCCGGTTGCAGGCCGAGGAGGCCAACGCCTGTGTGGGGCCCTGGGAGCCGGGGAGAGGTGGGCCTTGGGAGGGAGGGAAGGCCTGCTGAGGAGTCAGGAGCTTATTCTAAGAATGCTGAGAGAAGCCCCTGGAGAGTTTTAAGCGGGGAGTGGTAAGACCTGACTTAATTAGAAAAGGCTGCTCTGTGAAAGGGAAACAGAGACATTCAGGAGGCTCCCCCCCCTGCAGAGGACCGCATGAGGGGGAGAGACCGAGCGGGCTCGGGGCAGAGGAATTTACTCTACTTTGACAGGAGGGTGTCTAGGACCTGCTGATGGACTCTGACACAGGGAGTGAATGAAAGGGGGGTTCACTACAGTAGCGCTGTGCGTGAGGTCGAGGGGCCTGGGGGAGGGCCAGGCTTGGCGAGAAAACCTGAGAGTTCCGTTCTGGACATTCTAAGGTGGACGTGCCTATTAGACATGAATGAGTGAATGAATGAAAGCAGACTTCTGGCGAGCCTAAGACATTATGAACCCGAGTGAGAAGTGGGAAAGCGCGGGAATGACAAACATAGGCGCTCCCCAGTGAGCGGCGGGCAGCTCAAGAGCTAACGGTGGGCTTCTGAGTCCATGGGGCCTTCATTCGGGGCTCAGTTTCAATGTCACTTTCTCAGAGAACTTTCCCTGACCACTCAACCCCATCCTCCTAACCCCTCACCCTGCTTTATTTTCCTTCCTGGCACGTAACACCCCATCTGATATTTACTTGTGTCTCTACTAGAACGAAAAACTTCATGAGAGGAAAAATTTCATTTTGTTCAACTGCTGCATCCCCAGCACTGAGAACAGTTATGGGTATATATAAGGTACTCAATAAATACTCGTTTTAGGAATGAATAGCTGTTCCTTGCCCCAGCAGGAGCTCATTCCCTTGAGAGGAAAGCCCAGTCGAAGAGCTGGGCAGGCCGCCCTGGGTCACGAATCCAGAGGAAGGCTGTGGGGGTATGCGGAGGCGGCAGTCGGGGCAGCCTGTGTTGAAGGGACATGCAGTTTGTAGAGTGCCTGCAGCCTCAGTTGTGGGGAAGAGAGACATTACAGCTAACGACCGGTCAGACTCAACCTTCGGCTCTCTCGGCCCGGCCTGGCCAAGCCTGTTCCAGCTCTTTGAATAAGCACCCACTGCAGCCCCCTGCAGGCAGACCCCCCACGTCCCCAGACCAGGAAGAGTCCCCAGGGCAGCATGTATCTTAAGTTCTCACTGGATGAGCCCGAGACTCTGGAAACAACTGCTGCTCCTCAGTAGCTATGGAGTCAGACAGGCTTGGATATGATCTTGCCTGTCACCTGCTGTGTAGATCTGAGCTTTGGTTTCTTCATCTGTAAATAAGGACGATCACCTTTCCTTTACAATTTTTCTTTTCCCGAAAGAAGGTGTAGAGTGCCCAGCGCAGAGTCCATCCTGTGACACATGCCTGGTTGACACCTGTTTCCCTCCCCCATCGCCCCAGCTGCCACCGGGTGGCCTCAGGCCTCCTGCCCAGGGTCCAGTTCCCAGCCCTCCTGGGTCTGCTCTCTCTTGCTGCCTGCTGTTAGTACATTTGGGAGAATCCCCATGATCAAAGCGTGCCATCCCTCCTCTCCTCCCACCCCCAAGACCCCTTGCATGGCACAAGTAGGGACACCTCACACGAGTTCTAGCTGAGATAGCTCAGATCAGAGACTGAGGTGTCCCGACAGGCACAAGCCACTGAGCATTGCTATGGAAACCACTCTGTTATTCCACGGTGTCACTCGTTTCCTGGCTCAGCTGCCTTCGTGGCACAGGGGGAAGGGCGGTGGATGAGGTACCGGAGGATGAGACTCCTAGGGGGCCTCTGCACCTATGGGCTGCACGAGCGAGCCTAACTCTCTGCTTCTTGCTGAGTCTTACCTTCCCCAGCTCTAGGCAGTAGGCCACTGTTTCTCAAACCATGGCCTTATGACTATCTGCACTTGTTAACAGCCACAGTTCCACAGAAGAAATCTGGACCCAAAGAGCTTTCATTTGGTGGATCACCAGAGCTGAAGTCAGAAGACGGGACCATGCCCCTGCTCCAGCAGGGGAACGCAAACCTTTTGTATATTAAGTCATCTCTTAGTTACTATTTACACCATATATGGTGCCCAAAGGTTGAAGGAATCTATTCCTGTCCTTCAAGAAACCAACAATCTTGAGAAGCATAAGTCCCGGGCCACAGGGCAGCTGGATCTGGGACTTGAGCTGCATGGGACCCTGGGCCTGTGTGACTCCAGGCCTGCGGAGACCAAACAGCACCAAAGCTGAACACACCTGCCAGGAGTGTAGAGTCCACCAACATGGGCAGTTCTTTATTCCGAGCATTCATCCAATCCACCAACATCCTTCTACTATCAATTCGAGATGCGGTACTATCTGGGTGCTCATGTGTACGAGGAAGGAGAAGGAGGAATGGGCAAAGATGAAGAAGATAATCCCCATTTCTTAAGGAACTCCCCATCTCTTACTAACCCAAATTTCCTGAGCACTCACTACATTCTGGGAATCCTGCAGCACCATTTCCACTCTCTCAGTTTGCACCTGTAATACCCGGGTGGGCAGGCATGTTCAGGATCCCTATTTCACCCCTGAAGAAGGTGAGGCTCAGGCTCCCCTGGAAACTGAATGGTGGAGCCAGAACTCAAACCAGGTCAGTCTGTCTCCAGAACCCAAGTTCTTAGCTCCTATGTTCCATGGCCTCTGTATCTCGGAAACCTCAGGCAAGCATCTTCTTCTCTGGATCTCAGCTTGTCTATGAAATGCAGAGGCTCAGTGATGCTAATGGGTACAAGAGATAAGGCAAACACTTGTGAGCCAAGACAGAGAATAGGAAATGGCCCCCTGAAGTGAGGCGTGAGGTGCAGAGATCAGTCTCCATAACTCAGGAAAGGAAGGCAGAGTGTCCTCCACCCACTGTCTGGGTGGAGTGAGGCCACCACGAGGCTTTTGCTTAAGGCTCAGAGCAGCAAGTTTCAGAGAGGCAAGGCTGACACCTGTCCACCTCCACCAATGTCTTTTCTCCCACCAAACCCAACTGCGCACCCCATCTACTCACTCCATCTGCCTTCCCGGCTAGGCCTTTGTTCATACTGCTTCCCCTACTCTTCCCCATCTCCTCTTACTTTCTTCCTCCAGGAGGTCTCTCCTGATCCTGTGGCTCTTCCTCCCGGATAGACTAGAACAGACAGAACAGGTAGCTTTAACTAGTTAAATGCCATTTCACCAAGAAGCCCCCATACCAATGGAACAGCATTTTCCTTTAAGATCTGGTCCTCGGCGGATGGCTCCCTGTCTTCACAATTTGCTCTGTCTCTACTGGAGAAAGAGCAGTGGCCCTTCTCCATCTGAATCTCTCACCGCAGATGTCAGTGAGGTTGCCTGGAGAGTCTGGAATGCCCCGTTGCCATGGTAACAGCACACCAAGGTTGGGGATGCTTTATCCCCCGTGAGCTGCCCTCGCAGTGCCATGCCAGGCTGCTGGTAGAATTGTCCTTGATGAGCCAAAAAAAAAAAAAAAAAAAAAATCCCATGAATGGACAAGCAACTGTTCCACTCGTGTTGAGGTTCAGCTCTTGCAAACACACTTGTGGGCCACTCAAGTGGCTGTTGGCTGATAAGGAGGCGAGAGCCCGGCTCTCTGTGCTATGGCTCACTCGGGGTAATATGGTCTTTAACTGGCTCAGCCAACAAAGCAGGCCCTCCCCCACTCCAGCCCCCAAATTACCACTTCTCTTGTTTGATGCTGCCAGCCAGGGATCTGCCTGCGTGGACCCTGGCAATTAGCACAGCACTTGCATTTGTTGGGGAATTAAGAGTCACTGATTAGTCTAATTCCACGCCATTTACAGGCAGTGAGTATCAGCCTGCGATTGACTTTTCCCAACAGTGGCCCAGAGGTGGCTAGATCATGGCCTGAGTTTGAAATGGAGGCAAGGGCCTGGTGAGCCAGACTGTGAACCAGGAGGAGAGACAGGACTCACCTCCAGGCCTGGCAAAATGTCAGCCATTGCCTCCCCCAGTTCTGCCTGCCTAAGGGAACCAAAGACCAGAAGAAGGTGTCTCCAAATTGAGGTCACACCTGTCTCCAAGTCAATCCTGCCCAGAAAGGGAGCCCATTTCCCTTTGACAGCCTCCCTGCTGACCCCCACTGGGAATGCCCAGCCAAAGGACTAGTGACCCCTAAACTGAGGGTTTCTGAGGCTAGAGGGTCTGAGTTAATTGTAGCTGGACGGGCAGGACCCTGACACTCAGCCTACACTCTGTTGCCATCTCACCACCTAATGGCATCTGTCCCCCAAGTTGATGTCTGGCTGGATCCCCTTGGAATCTGAATGCCCCACGATAATTACCTTAAGATTCCTGCTCTCAGACCCCTCGCCTTCCTGCTGAAGGACCCCCAAACAGGCCCTCCAGGATATGTAGCCTCCAGGATACATTCCCAGGATCATAGAGGTCCCTATACCTTGGATGGTTGATCCCTATCCTGACCTAGCAAGAGCCAACTCCATAGCTAGTATGGTTCCCCTGGGTTTCTACCCTCTCCTGCCAATTTGCTTGTACGCAGCAGAGAGGAGGCATGAGCATGTGGAGCTCGCAGACTATGTGCCCATGGATACTGGGTAACTTCCAGATCCCCTCAAGGAACAGCATAAGCATTGAAGCCTCGCTGGACAGGCCTTGATGACTGAGCTTCCCCTGATTCCAATGTCCCTAATTTCAAGCTTGCTCAAAAACAGTGGGCTAAAGTAGGTCTTTCTAAGTCACTCAAAAACAAAAACAAAAACAAAATTTGAGTTTACCTTGACAGATGCCATCAGGGGTACAGAATGAACCATCAAGGAATATGTAGTCTAGGTGATCAGAGGAGACTTCCCGACGAAAAAAGAAATGTTAAGGGAGGGGGAGGAAGGGCCTCCGAGCAGGAAGAACAATGTGAACACTTGGCTTGCTGGGAAGGTAGATGGCGCTTGTAGAGCTAATGGTGGTAGCTTGGTTTGGTGGAAGAGGCAGTGCACAAGGCAGTAGAAGGAAATCAATTGGGAATGACAGGTAGGGGGCATATCACTGCAGATGGCTCAGAAAATACAATCCTCAAAATGCCTGACTACAGATTTTGGACTTTATCCAGCAGCCATTGGAAGCCACTGAGACTTTTGAGCAAGGGAGGAGCAGAATCAGAGCTGTGCTTCAGAGGCAAAATCTGGATAATAACTGTCATCATCATTGTCATTGTCGTCACGGTGGGTAACACTGAGGGAGCACTTGGGCTGAATGCGGAGGAGGGGCCACAGGAAGACCGGCTTGGAGGCAGAGGCAAGGTCCAGGGGAAAGAGCATGAGCGGAGCCCACACTGTCTCAGATGTGGTGGGATGCAGAAGACAGACGGCGGGAGAGAAAGCAAGGAGGCACGACCCAGAGGGCCTGGCATCTGTGAAGCTGCGGGTTTGGAGGGGTGACAGGAGCCAGCCTGAGCCAGAGGACTGGGGGGATGGAGGTCACAGCTAGGTCTAGGATGTGAGACTCTTTGATTCATAAGCCTCGTAGAGGGATCTAGAATCCACTCTCAAGGGCATGGTCAAAATACCCCTCCTTGTCACCCTGACTTCAGGAAAACATTTGGGGAGGAACAAACCATGGCAGAAGGGCAGCTCTCTCAGGCAGATTTCTCTCCCACACTCCGCCCTGATCCTACCAACCAAGAACCTGCTGGCTGAAGTGAGAAGGAAAGGACCCTGAGGGGGTGTCCTCTCCTAGCTTTGACCCTTGTACCTTCTTGTTTGGAGGTCTTTCTGTCACGAGAAGCATCAGACTAGGGCCCCCAGATAGGGAAGGGGCCCTGGTTTTAACCCACCTTGCTTGCCTCTCTGTCCTTAGGGACTGCTGCTACCTGTGCCACTGGGGATGAGGGCTCTCGGAGGGATGGCAAGAGCTTCCTCCTCCAAGACTGCTCTCACTCCTCATGACCCACATGGACCCTCTGCTTTGATCAGGAGGTCTTTCCACCCTGCTCCACCCTCCTGCTCCACAGTCTCTGGCTGTGCTCCCACACGCTCCTTCCACTTCTTCCAGTCAGGAAGGCCCTTATCCATTTCTCCTGGGCCAGTCCAAATCCTCATCTAGGCTTCAAGGCTCGCTCCAGTCCTCCTTCCACTAGAAAGTCTACAACGAGCACTCCTTCCCTGAGCTGAGCTACAGCACTTCGAAAAGAAATTCCAGAGCAGGAAGGGAACTTTGAGATCACTGGCCCAACCGTCTCAACGCGACCCAAGAGGACACTGGGCACTAGAGAAGGGAAGAACTTGCCCAAGGCAGAAGGCCTAGGATTAGGTAAATTCCCTGGACAAGCCTCTCAGAAACTTCATGGCTCTGCTTTGTTTTGCCTGTTCATAACACAGATTGGGGTCCATAACATTGGCCGGGGGGGGGAAATGCCTCCTGTATCTCTTCTCCTCTGGCACAGAACCCTGGCTTGCGGGTAGCTCAAGAAATACAATCCTCATTAGCCAAAGGCTCAGGAAGGCAACAGGTCCTGAAGAAAAGCAAGACACAGGTGAAGAAGGAAGAAACTCCTCCTTCCAGCAATTCTCCACTGTTCTGGGATACAAGCCAAGCCTAGCCTCTAGACTGGGGTAGGATAGAGAGGATGCATTCAAAAGGACTATTACATCCAAAGGGATTTCTGCAACCAATGCCAGGGTCCCAGGCCAGAGCTTCCTGGGAAAGCAGCTCGAGAGGCGGGCAGAAGGGGTCATGCTGAGGCCAGCCTCTGACCTGGGGGCACTAGTGATGATGGTCACACCAGCTCTGGGAAGATTTTTCATTTAAAGTTGAACCTTCAGGTTTTTAGAATGAAAACAACTCTTCAAGATCACCCAATCCAATTCCCAAATTTTTCAAAGAGGAAAACTGAGGTCTTGGTAAGGAAAGAGACTTGATCAGGTCCTACCATACCTCAGGGTCACAGCCAGAACACAGCTCCAAACCTCTTCTCAACTGGGTCCCACGTCGGTGCGGAAGGAGAGCCCCGGGGAGGGGTAAATGGCCACCAGGACCTCCTACGCTGTTTTTTAAAATGTCCCAACTCAATTACTGACTAACAGGCGATTCAGGTTTAAAGAAAAGTGTTGGGTTTGACTAAGGCTCCAAGTGAAGAAGTCACTTGCTTGAGATCATGCAGCTAGAAAGAGGTGGTGCCAAAACTCAAGCGCAGATTGATCTGGTTCCAAAGTCCTTCCTTTTCCCACTGGCTCATGCTACCACCCACACCGCCTCTAGGCTCAGAAGAGAGGAAGAAAGACAGGATAGACAGACACCCTGAGAGTCTGCCAAAGGATTCCATTGGACAGAAACTTCCTAGGGGAGCCCCTCTTTTGCCTGAGATCCCGAGCCAGGTGCTGGAGACACGGAGAGGAAATGAGATCCAGAAGCACGGAGACTAGTAGGAAACTCCCAGGGAGATTCTAAATGAGCAGTGATAAAGGTTGGAGGAGAAGCACACACAGTCCTTGAAATTCTAAGAAAGAATGAGGTTGAGGAACAGAGAACTAGAAAGGGATGGTGCGAAAGAACTGGCCGGCAGGGTCCTGCCCGAGGATGCGCGTGTCCACCCCTGCCCCCCGACCCCCACCCCAGGCCACAGTCCTATCTTTGTGCTCGTGGAGCATAGCGCCATGCCTGGCCCACAGAGGCAGGCACGACAGAGTTGCTGAGTCAGTACACAGATGAATGAAACTCTACCCCAAAGGGAACTGAGATGCAGCTCCAGTCCCTGCAGAGAAAGGGCCTGCCCACCCAGTGGGGTCCTGCACCCCCTTCATCTGTAGAAGGGCAGGAGGCAGCTGGGGGGGGTCCAAAAATGCTGACACAGAGAGGGACAAGAGCTTCCAGCCCCAACCGACTCCTCCATGGCAACGAGCTGACAGAAAACTGCACAGGAGACTGAGAAGCCAGTTTTAAAATAAAGACACAAAACACTCTGAGTCTAACATCACACATGCAAAGCAGTAGCTCAGCCTCCCAGGCCCTGAGGAGGGGTAGGCACAATTACGAAAAAGGTACCTCCTTCCAAGCTGCCCATTCCCCCGCCAAGGGCCCCCTGTGCCTCCCTTCCTCCTGGGTACTCTTCCAAGAGCTGCCAGGCACAATCTCTCTTGCTTTGCACTATATGGCTCAGGCACTGCGTCAAATCTGACAGGCAAGGGGAGAGGCTCCCCTGGGGCTGGAGCTGGCCAGGTCCTCCAGCAAACAGGCCGTGGCAGCCGGCTTCCTGTCACACCACACCAGTGGTCGCTGCCGCAGGGGGCCAAGGAGGAAGAGCAGGGCAGAGACCTCTCTCCTCTTTCGGTCTCCTGATGGTCCAATCCTGCTTCATCCTTCAGGGCTCAGCTGTATTTGCCTTCATCTCTCCAGGATGACTCAATCGCACACAGCTTCCAGTGTAAATCCAAAGCCCTGTGTTTACATTTCAAATATAAAACTTTTCATTATACTTCTGCTTGCAGAAGTCGACAAGACAGTCTACTTTGCATTATACTTCTGCTTCCTTATTCTGGCCCCCTCCCCCCAGTAGAGAGCCTGGTCTGTGATAAAGCCTCAATAAATGTTTTCTGAGTTGAATCAACAGCACGAGAAAACATTTTAATTTGAGTGGCTGGAGACCAACCCTCCTTCGGTGTATGGGAGTCCATCCACTGAGACTAACTTGTGCCTCCAAAGCCTTGGTTGCTTTGGGAACATGACGGCGGGATCACCCCCTCTCTGATGCTGCTGTCCTTCCCGCTGCCCCACCGCTCCCACTGGCTTTCTGTCTACCCCAACGTGTGCTCTCCTTTATAGTTCTATAGACGTTACCATATTTGAAAGGATACCCCCGAACAAGCTGGGTTCAATTCTAGCTATAGTGCCTCCTGTCTGTGCGAACTTAGGCAAGTCATTTAATCTCTTTGAACCTTGTTTGCAGAATGGGAACAGTCCATTGCTGTATCTCTATCCTGCCTACCTCATAAGACTGGCAGGAGGAACAGAGATGACAAATTGTAAAGACGGCTCTAAAAGCTATAAGGTAGGGGCGCCTGGGGGGGCTCAGTGGGTTAAGTGTCCGACTCTTGGTTTTGGCTCAGGTCGTATCTCAGGGTCCTGGGATGGGAGCTCCGCAGACTCTGCTTGAAATTCTCTCCCTCTCCCTCTGCCCCCTCTCACACATTCTCTCTTTCTCTCTAAAATAAACAAATAAAATCTTAAATAAAATAAAAGTAAAAGCGGTAACGTGGTATCTGTGCAAAGCTAAGGTGGAGTGGAGTGTGGTTTCCCAGATTTTGTGAAAGAGGAAGCTGAGGCCTAAATTCAGGGAGTGACTTGTCCATGATCACACGGGGAGGTAGTGGCAAAGCAGGGTCCAGGTCTAATTCCCGGTCCGGAGCTTCCCCCCAATCCTATGCTGCCTTAGAAGTCCCATCCAGGCATTCTTTGGCCAAAGCAATTCCACATTCCATTAAACTGAGAAGCACTTTGGATCACCTGCAGAGTATAAATCTCTGAGATGGAACGGAGTCCGGCTCTCCCCTTCCAGGCAGAATGCCACCTGAAACATTCTCGGCAGGGCGTTAACTCTTACTCGCCCACCAAACCTTCCCTCGCAGTCTCTCCGTCCCCGCTAACCAGCCCCGCACCAGAAAGGCCATCCTGGCAGGTCAAACAGTCTTGCCCAGGTCTTCAATCCAACCCCAGAAAGAAACATAATGAATGCCACACTGCAGGTACTGGAGAAGCGGATCGGGAAGAGCCTGGACAGAACACAGAGGAAACTGGTATGGCTCTGACTGCAGACTTCAATGGAAAACCACGAAGGCTGCTCCAGCACTTGACTCGGGAAGTAGGGACACCAATTCCCTAGGGTGTAAAGTCAGCAGAAACAGATCTCAGAGAGACAGGAGGGACACACAGGTCTCACTGCCCAGATTCTAACCACTTCCAGGCCCACATGCCAGAGTTGTCACCGATGAAGCCTCTTCGGACCTCAGCAATGACTCTGAACAGGAGGGAGAAAGAGAGCGAAGGGAATGTCTTTGTTGAGAACCCTAGCCCTTGCGTGGTGTAATGGTTAACTCTGGGCCACCGTGGCTAGCTTATGGTGACCAGTTGTTTGGTTAAACACCCATCTAGGTGTTGCTGTAAAGGTATTTTTTTTTTTTGAGATGTGATTAACATTTACAATCAATGTGGTGGGCCTCATCCAATCAGTTGAAGGCCATGAGAGCCAAGACTGATGTTTCCTGAAGAAGGAATCCTGCCTCAAGGCTGCAATACAATACAACCCTGCTTGAGTTTCCAGCCTTCGGATTCAGGACTGTGACATCAACTCTTACCTAAATCTCCAGCCTGCTGCCTTGCCCCAAGGATTTCAGACTTGGCAGCCTCCACGATCATGTGAGACAATTCTTTAAAATAAATAGATAGATAGATAGATAGATAGATAGATAGATAGATAGATAGATAGAGATCAGTCCTATCAGTTCTGTTTTTTTGGAGAACCCCAACTAATACATGAATACATGTGAGGTTGGGTGTTTTCATCTAGTTTACCTCATGTAATCCTCCTAAAGACCTGAGAGGTAGGTTTTGCTATTCTGATGTGTGCTTACAGATAAGGAAACTGAGGTCCAGAGAGTCGAGTCACTTGGTAAGGGAGACCCCAAAGCCCATGCTTTACCAATTTCATCACAGGGCCTGAGGAAGTAGAATTTCCCTGAAGAACGCCAGGACAAGACTTTCTCACAAATAGTACTGCTGATTCCTGAGTTCTCCTCCATGGGCATGTAGTTGGTGCCAACAAGAACTGGGGGTATGAATAGGTTTGCTCATTCAAGCAGGACATGGTCTTCAGGCTCTCCATTCTTCCCTGGGATGTGTATCTGATTTGGGATTTGGGTCTGCATCAGTACTCCAGGGTCTCAACTGCTTTTAAAGCTGAGCTCTGAGTGTCAGGGGAAGACACGGATTTTGTTAACCTAGGAGTGGTCTTCTTCCTGAAGGCAAATCCAGGCTGGAGCCTCTTTCCATCTGACTCCTGGTGGGAACACGGATGGACTGTGTTCTCTGCCCTAAAGGGGTTGCGTTCCCTGGGGCGGGGACGGAGCAAGCTCCCTTTGCTCTAACCCCTTGGGCTGCCCCTTCCCTGCCCCAGGCTGCTCACCACTGTCTCCGGGGAGGTGGGAGGCTTCTTCCCCTGAACAACATTAGCCCAAGGATGGACGAACCTCTTCCTCAGCTTCCACTAGGGTAGCAGAGGCAGGGCGGGATCTGCGGGTGGAGGCTTACTAAATGCGAGGGGCACTAAAAAGAAAGAATCCCAGCAATCCAAAAAAAACATCTACAGGCAGGCAGGGCTGCCAAGATGAGGTCTCTGACTCTTTGCTATCGTCTCTCTCCCTCCAAGGGGAGACACATACACCGGCAGCAGCCTTTGCTTCCTGTCATTTGAACCTCCCGCAGTTCCCACTTGGTCACTGTCTTGCCTACTGTCAGTGCTTGCCGACATGTTAAGGCACACAGAAAACGTGATCATGTTTGACACGCTGGCTGAAGGGAGAGGTCACTGTGTGGCCCCAAGACTGGCTCCTGCCAGACGGGGGTCATGGTCCTCGCGTCCCGGTTGGGGAATCTGTCCTTGTGCCTTGCTGCCCTTGTGACCCAAGTCAAGAGATCCAGAATCGACTCTGCCTTCTGCCTAGGCCAATGCTTTCATTTCTGGGCTCCGCTCTGGGGGTCCTACTTCCTCCTCCGATAATGGCCTGGAATGTGGTGACAAGCACATGACATCACCCATCAGATGAAATCTCAAATAGAGAAGTGGCCTTACTCATTATAGACCAAAGGGTCCTCCTTCGAGGACCAGGAAAAGTACCACTTTCCCTCAGGAAGCCTGCCAGGACAGGTGCATTGTTTTCTGTATCTATTGAAAGACCAGGGATTCCTCCCCTCCTCTGTGGCTGGTGGTACTGTGCACCCCTTCCTCCCCCCATAAAAGAGTCACATGCATGTTTACAGTAGCCACTAGAGCTTACGGTCACCATCAGCTGGCTTTCCAGGGAGAGGCAAAAGGTAGTAACAATAATAACTAGCATTTACTGAGCATGTACAATGGACTAAGCACTACTCTGAACACGTCACATGCATTAACTCACTAATCAATCTTCACCACAACCCTGAGACTTAGGTCTTTCCATTATACCCATTCTACAGACAAGAAAACCCAGGTGCAGAGAGAGAAAATGACTTGCCCAATATTATATAACTAGTAAGCGGCAGAGCTGGGATTCAAACCCAGGTAGTCTGGCTCTATAGCCTTTAATCCAAACAACTCTGCCAGGTTAGTTTTATTAATCCTGTTTCAAAGATTGAGGAAATTGAGGTTTGAGCACTGGACTAAGATCTCACAGCTTCTAAGAGGCAAATCAAGTATTCAACCCAGAGGTCGCATCCCTTCTCAAACTCTCCCTGGTGAGGATTGTGTTGCAACCACTCCAGGCTGAGTTCAGGGAGGCCAGCTGACTTCATTCATCCCCTGGGTTGAAAGGCCACAGAACCAGGAATGGATGTCCGCTGCTATCAGGAAGGTTCTTCCAGCAGCTGACTTTGAATGAGTGAGGTTTCCAAGGTACTTTATATATAAAGATTATATATACACATACAATATGTATAATTCTCTCCTTCCCTTAGATGGAAAGAAGGCCTTATTCCCGCACACACACTTTCCTGTTACTGTATCTAAACACTATATGGTTATAGCTTCCTGGGTGTCCACTCTACCCAGGTGTTGCTCTAGAAGTGGTCTCATACATGAGCCTACTTGTGTTGGAGACTGAGTGAGACAAAGGAAGCAGAGTGTCCCAGTGGAAGGGCAAAGGCTTAGAGGGACCCAGAGCTACCAGCCACTTCCTGTAGGGATTTAGGCCAAGTTTCTTAATCTTTAAGAATTTCAATTTCCTTACCTATAAAACAAACAAACAAAAAGCAGACAAAGAAATTCTTCCTTTCAGGGTGGTTATGAGAAAAAAAAGAAGGATGAAATTTTACAGCGGAGAAAGAAAACATGTCTATTAAGCGCCTAAGATGTGCCACGCCCTACATGGATGTATCTCAATTACACTTCACAAAAATCCCATGAGATAGCTATCTCCCCTTCATCATTAAGGAAACCGAAGCTCAGAGAGGTTAATGCTTGTTCACTGTCACATAACTAGTTAGTGGCGTGGCTGAGTCGTGAACCTAAACCCTCTGGCTTGAGCCCGGAAGCTTCACCACCACACCAACTGCCTCTCTACAAAGGCCCAACAGGCTCCCCAATTCGCATTCATTGCGAGGGGGCACCATCAGCCTTTCCCCGTCAGCTTGGCCCTCTCCTACAGGACCGAGGTGGCACAAACCTCCCCATCCCCAGTCTTGGTTTCGGTGAGGTTTCCGTAAAATGTAGGAATGGAAACTCCACGCTTGAACTTGAATGACCAAAAGGAAGAGCCCTTCTGCCTCTTCTCTCAGGTTTCTGGTGGGATTCTTCCCTAGGCTTTCAGATCCCATGGGAGGGAGGCGAGGCCATCGTGGTAAGATTGCAGGGGTTTGATTCTGAGCGACAGAGGCTGTTCCTTTGCAGAGCCTTGAGCACCCATGCCTGGGATGTGGCAGCTGCTGTTGTCTGGGAGATGGGTACAGAGAGATGGGCCTTGGCAGCACCAGGCCCAGGGGGTGACTCAGCACCAGCCGGCTCTGGCCCTCTGCCCCTGCAGGACAAACCGCAGAAATTCATGGGTCCTCAGAGCGGCTCTGACGGGGCTGTGGGGCCTGGCTCTGTGGAGCCCTAGGAGCTCGTGTGGTTCTACCTTATGCCCATAGCTCCCGGTCACCCAGCCCTATGGGGTCTGCCTAAAAAGATCCAGAAGAGGTTTCCTCTTCTCCATCCTCATTTTTGCTGTCCTAGTTTAAGCCCTCATCATCACTTACCTACCACAATAATATTAACTAACATGAGCTTAAAATGCATTTTTTTCTTATTCTTTCTTTAAAAAATTGTGCTAAAACATACCTGACATAAAGTTTGCCCTTTTAACCACGTGCGAGTGCACACAGCTCAGTGGGCTGAGGTACACTCACGCTGCAACCGTCACATCTTTGCGTCTCCCCGCAATGACTCTGTACTCATTGAATAATTACTTCCCATTTCTCCCCCTCCTCAGCACCTGCCACCCACCGTCCTACTGTCTGTCTCTCTGAGTGTGACTGCTCTCAGTACCTGCTATGAGTGGGGTCACACAGCATTTGCCCTTTGTGACTGGCTTATGTCACTGAGCACGACGCCCTTGAGGTACATCCGTGTTGCAGCGTGCGTCAGAATGGCTTTCCTTTCTAAGACTGAGTGTCCCGTGAAGTGCATTTGCTTATTTAATCCTCCCAAGAGTCCTCCGAGGTAGATACATTATTATGTCCACTGTACAGAAAGGAGACAGAGGGCGAGAGAGACGAAGCGCTTGGATCACTCAGCTGACAGGGGGCAGAGCTGAGATCGAGGCCCAGGCACTCCAAAACCTTGTGTTTCCCTCTGCAGTGAGCTCCGCGCCTTCTCCCCAACATCCCTCCTGCTCACAGGCCTCCTGAGCTCCACTCCCCATCAGGGCACCGATCTTTCTAAAAGGCCAATCTAATAGTATTACCGCTCTCCTTCAAACCCTTCCTGGGTCCGCCTGTCTACGGTGGTCTTAAACCCACTAGCACGGCCTTCAGGCCCTCAGGCCCGGCCCTGACCCAACTCCCACCCCCTTTTCTGGCCTCTCCCCTCCACTCCCCCACACCTCAGTCCTCAGCACCCAGACTCTGTGCCTTTCAACCTGCTGTTCTCTCTACCTGCAATGCCCGCTCCCCAAATGAGGCAAACCCCAACTCATCTTCGAAGGCCGAGCCCGAGCGTCCCCTCCTCCTCCCCAGATCCCTCCAGGCAGCTTGTCTAGCTTTCCTCCGTGCTCCCGTCCCACCCAAACATCGCTCTGTAAGAGAACGGCTCACGCGCAATCAGACTGGTCAGTTTAGACCCCCACGTTCCATGCTCCTGTCGTGCTGGCCAACATATTCGAGTATGAAGACTTCCTTTCAGTATCAGAGAACCTCAGGACCTTTCCAGACACACTGATCAAAGCAATATGTAATAGTAAGACGTCACTAGGAATTCAGTAAAGCTTTTAAATGTAACTGTATCTGAGTCAATAAGACACCACCTCTATATATTCGAAAACAATGCTGCTTATAGGTGTATGTAGCGATTTGGGGACCTTGTTCCACACTCTGGATTCAAAGTGCCAGAGCTTACATCTTGTGAGCCACTGCTCTGGCCCAGAAAGTGAGCTTTTTGATGCAAGGGAAGTAACACTGATGCCCTCTATTATATTCCGGGCTGTGCCAGTCACGTCTCGTTTTTATTTCCTTTAAATCTCAAAAAAATCCATATTTTTTCCAGACAAGAAACCAGAGGCTTGGAAAGGTAAAGTATAGCTGGTCTGAGGTCACACGGTGAAAGAGAGGCCACATGGGATTTGACACTCCATGTTTTTCTCCTTTGCCAGATTGCCTCCAGGGTAAGGACCACAAGGTATCCATCTCTGAGTTCCCAGGGCCTCCCTCCGAGCAGTGCTCAGGCAATGTGGTGGCATGGCTGACACAAACCAGAGAGTCCTTCCCCCACACATTCTCAGCCCACCTCCACCCCGCTCCCCACCCCCCCCACCCCCCCGGCTTGTACCAGAGTCTCTGGTCTGGTTTCCCCAGCTGCAGGCGAGCACAGAGAGGGCACGGTGCAAAACTCAGAGATGGCAAAACATGGCCTACTTCTCCTCTAGGTGCTATTTCCCTCATTTAGTAGGTACCCCTGTCCCAAGCCTGGCTCGAGGCGCCCCCTCTTCAAAAGCAGCCCTCAGCCCCTGCTCCTGTGCCTCCCCCAAACTTCCTGTCCATCTCCACCGCAGCCTGCTCTCAGCTAACAGTGGTCTCAGACTAGTTCCCACCAGATCTTAATGCTGGTAGAGCCAGGTGTGGCCTTCCCATGGCCACTTGTGTTTTAAACCAAAGGACAGGTGCCTCAAAATCTAGCTGGTCAGGAGCCATGGGAGGAAAAGAATGGGTTTCAAAGTCAGACATCTCCTGGTATCCATCCCTGATTTTGCTCCTTCCTTTTTGAATGCCCTTGGGTAAAGCACTTAATTTCTCTGAACCTTAATATCCTCAGGTGGGAAATGGGAAAACAACCAATCTCACAGGGTGAATATCTAAAGGCTATTTAATCTTTCACTGTGTGGTGGGTTAGTGGCCCTCCAAAATATGTGGTCACATCTTAACTCCCCCAAACCTGTGAATGTGTCCTTATTTGGAGAAAGGGTCTTTATAGATGTGATTAAGGATCTTGAGATAAGAAAATTGTCCTGGATTATCTGTGTGGACCCTAAGCACCATCACAAAGGTCCTTTTAAGAGAAAAGCAGCAGGGGGTGAGAGGATGGGGTAGCCGGGTGATGGGTATTAAGCAGGGCAAGTGTTGTGACGAGCACTGGGTGTTATACACAACTAATGAATCGTTGAACACTACATCAAAAACTAATGATGTACTATATGTTGGCTAACTGAACATAATACAAAAATTTTTTAAAATAAAATAAAATAAATAAACACACACACACAAAGAGAGAGGGAGAGAGAAAGGCAGAGGGTCTTCTGACACACAGAGAAAAGTGGAGGAGGCAATGTGACCTTGGAGACAAAGACTGGGGTGATGTGGCCACAAGTCAAGGAATGCCAGCAAAGGGCGCCTGGGTGGCTCAGTCGGTTAAGCGTCTGTCTTCGGCTCGGGTCGTGATCCCAGGGTCCTGGGATTGAGCCCCGCATCGGGCCCCCTGCTCGGCGGGGAGTCTGCTTCTCCCTCTGCCTGCCGCTCCCCCTGCTTGTGCTTGCTCTCTCTCCCTCTTTCTCTCTGACAAATAAATAAAATCTTAAAACAAAAAAGAGAAGAAAGAATGCCAGCGGCCATCAGAACCTGGAAGAAGCAAAGGACGCGCTCTCCCCTAGAGTCTTTGTAGATGTAACTGTGTGACTTCGTTAAGGACCTTGAGATGAGATCATCTGGGATTACCCAGGTGGGCCCTAAATCCAATGACAAGTGTCCTTATAAGAGTCAGACCAGAGACACAGACACACAAAGGAGAATGCAATGTGAAGACAAAGCAGAGAATGGAGTTCTGCAGCCCAGGCACTCGAAGCGTCTGTCTTCGACTCGGGTCGTGAGCCGAAGACAGAAAAGGCAAGGATGGATGCTCTCCTGGAGCCTCTGGAGGGAGCATGGCCCTGCCGACACCTTATTTTCAGACAGAGCTGTGCCTCTCGGATTGTGGTACTTTATTACTGCGGTCCTGGGAAACGAACACAGCCTATCTCCCTAACTTATCACATATCACCCCTTATCTCCTGCTTTATGTTGGAGCCATACAGACCACATGTATAAGAATGCAGGCTTCTGGGGGAGTGGAACTTTGTCTGATGAGGGTCACTACTGTAACCCTAATGATTAGCATGGTGTCAAGTACATGGTAAAGGCTCGATCCGTTTGTTTGAATAAATGAATGGACTGTAGTTCTCAGAGGGCAGGGGCTGTATGTGATTTACTTCTACATCCTCAGCACCCGAAGTATAGTACCACGCTCTATACATGCAGAACTACCTCCTCCCTTCATATATTCTAGCACTGAAGGAGCAACTCTCTGAAAAGGGGGCAAATCTTACCATGCTGGTACCCAGAGATAAGCCTACCGGCTTCAAAGAGTCCTTCAGTCCTTTCTAGACCTTGTTTCCAAGTTCCTTCTAAACAGAAGCCTTGGAGAGAACCCATGACTGCAGAATCCTGGGGATGATATTGTTTAATTAAACAGAGACTCAAGTCACCAGCCTCTGGCTCGGGCTGAGCCTCTGGGACCTGAGCAGGCAACATTTCATCATTAGGAGGAAAGGAGATGACAAACTCTTTCCTGAAAGAACCCAGCAGGCAGTCAGAATTACTGGATGTGGATAAATAAAACCATTATTTCCAAATACATATCCCAGGCAGCACTAAATGCATTCTCCGTATCACAGGCAATACTAAATTTAGAACTGGCAGTTTGAATCATATGCCGATTCCTGAAGAGAAACACCAAATTCAAGGGGGAAAAAAAATCAAGTGAAATATGAAAATAAAAATGCACTCTTCGTCCCTCAGAGCAAGCTGTCAAGAGAGGTGAGGGAGAAGTTTCCTACACAGAAGTCTGGCTAGAAGGTACTGGGGCGGGGGGTGGGGGTGGGGGCAGGGCCGGGCTGGGTGTCACAGGGGCAGGAACCTCTGGGGAAGCCTCTGGAGCGCCTCTCTGCGCAGAACTGCAGGGGCAGGAGGGGAATCTGCGCGCTGAGCAATCATGTGGGCACACTGTTTCCGAAGTGCTACCACACACCGTCGCACTGAAGCCTTTTCTCAATCCTGCGGTGAGGTGCCGTCACCCCCATTCTGCAGCTGAGCCGAGCCCAGAAGGGTGAGGGGACTTGCCCAACTCATACAGTCAGGGAGGAGAACAGGGACTTATTTTAATCAAGTTCTAATTTTGGAATAGTGTTAGATTTACAGAGAAGTTGAAAAGACAGTACGGCTCCCAAATGTCTCTCCCCAAATAGGGGGGGCCTTCTTATTAACATCTTACGTGACTGTGTGGCATCTCTGTCACAACAAAGAGACCACTAGTATTCACTAGATGCTACACTCTGTTTAGATTCCCGGAGTTTTCCCCTACTGCCCTGCTCCAGAACGCCATCTGGGGCACCATGGAAGGCTTAGCTGCCATGTCTCCTTAGGCTCCTCGGGTCCGTTACAGTTCTTCTGGCTTTCCCTGTGCTTGCTGGCCCTGACTGTTTGAGAAGTACTAACCAGGTATTTTGTAGGATGCCCCTCAGTTTGTTTTTTCCTGACCTTTTACTCATGGTTAGGCTGGGATTCACAGAGGTGAAAGCGCCCTCCTCATTGCATCATATCCAAGGTACATAACATCGACACAATTTATCACGGATGCTGTGAACCCCGGTCATCTGGCCTCAGTTACGTTAGTTCGCTGGGTTTCTTCACTGTAAAGTTCTGCTTCCTTTCGCCAGCCGTCCCCTGTCTACTCTTTGGAAGCAAGTTGCTGAGCAGAGCCCACACTCGGGGAATGGGAAGTTAAGCTATGGTTCCTTCACACGGGAGTATCTACATAAATTATGTGGAATTGTTCTGTATGGGAGAGCAGGGATCAAAATCTGGTCTATGTGACATACCACCTAAAATATGCCCCCCTCCATTTTTCTCTCATTGCATCCTGTTTTTTTTCCTCCTTAACAGTATTTCTCACAATCTGCAACTACATATTTATCAATGTTTCATGTATTTATCAATGTGCTGCCTAACATCTGCTACTCCCTGTGTCCTCAGGTTAGCAGGCATCATGAGGTCAGGGACAGTTTTGCTCCTTGCTATGTCCCCAGGGTCAAGCAGAAAGCCTGACACTTAGTAGATGCCCAATAAATGCTTGCAAAATCCTGGTAGTATGGCAACAAGAGGATGCCATCCCTGCCCCTGGGGCAGGCACACATGAAAAACTTATTACACAAACTTCCAAACATACACAAAATAGAGACAATATCCTACATAATTCTTAATTGCAAGCAGCTCATGACGAATATTAAAATATACACATGGGTAAGGGGCACAGGAATATAGGATAGGGAACATTCTATGCATCACCTCAGGTGTTTCCAGGAGGAAACACTTGGGGGGGGCCTGGAAGGATGGATAAGATATTAGGGTGTCAAAGGGCAGAGGGCATAGTTCAGGTAGAGGGAACCGGAAGGCAGGTGATGAGTGCAGGCACATTCAGGAAATGGGGCTAAGGACAAGGTGTCAGCGAATGGGGAAGAAAAGGTTGGGAAGGCGGCTGAGAGCAAACTGAGCCGAGCCCTCCTGCCAAGCAGGGGCACAGGCTACCCTACGGACAACAAGAGCCATCTCCTCTTGTATCTCGCTCAGGGTACCAGTGGCGGCTCACAGGCTCCGAGAAGTGGGACTGTTCCTGTGACTGAGAAGCTCATTTCCAGATTGCTCATGCCCCAAAGCACTCATGCTTCTTGAGGCAGAGACTACTCGTTATCTACTCAAGATCCATTCTCCCCAGATTTCATCCAGGGAAGCCGTGTGTCCAGCTAAAAGACTAATTTCCCAGTCTTCATTATGATTAGGTGTGGCTATGGAACTAGGTTCTGGCCAATAAGTCATAGGTGGACACTGCTGGGTACCACCTGAGGGAAAGTGCCTTAATAGGGCTACTTTTTGTCCTCTTTCCGTCTACGTGCCTCCTGCCTGAATATGGATGTGACAGCTAGAACTCTAGCAGCTATATTAGACCACGAGAAAACCTTGAAGAAGAAAGCCTGCAATAAGGAAAGTGAAATAGAGAGAGAGCTACTACACCAGCCCCGGACTGAATTATCACCCAGACTTCTCATATATGAGTGTATCGGTCTCCTTAGGCTGCCATGACAAATACCACAGACTGGGAGGCTTAAAGAACAGAAATTTATTCTCTCACATTTCTGGAAGCTAGAAATCTAAAATCAACATGCTGTTAGGGCTGGTTCTGATGGACCCTCTCTCCCTGGCTTACAGATGGCCTTTCCATTGTGCCCACATGAAGGGAGAGTGATCTCTAGTGTCTCTTCCTCTTCCGGAAGCAGCATGGTTTCAGTTTCTTTTTCTAGAGCAGAGAGCTTATTAAGACTGTGAGTGATCACTTCGAAATGGTGCAGAGACTGGGGACTGGTAAATCCAGAAAGCTCTGAAGCTTGGACATTAGGTGCAGGACTTTATGAAGAAATATTAAGAAGATAGGAGTCCAGAGAAAGGCCAGGGTAGGTGGAAAGATGAAATATCGAGAATGAAGTCAATACGACTCACCCACAGAGTTCCTTTCTTGGTATATCACAACAGGTGGCATCTTATGAGGGAAAGAGTATGGCTTTTAATCCCGACTTTGCTACTCACTACCTATAAGCTGGGTAATTTTGCGGATGTTAACAGCCCAGAGCCTTAGCTGCCTCATGGAAAATGAAGATGATATCTATCTATTGTGGGGATTAAATACCAAAACATTATACAGAATACCTCTGCCAGAGTGCAGTAACAGTAACAACAGCCTACATACACAGGTCTTATCTTTGCCTGGCACTGTATTATACACACGACATGAGTTCTTTCATTTAATCTTCACCAGCAGGTAGATGCTATTGAAGAATTTAAAAACTGTTGTTTCTCCCCAAGGCGATGCCAAGCCACACCCTTGGGTATTTCTAGAAGAAATGTACCAGTCCTTGGAAGGCTCTTCGCAGATCCATCCCACGCAAAGCAGCTGTATTGACATCTGTTTTGTAACCATTTGCAATCCCCAGAGTTTGCTGCAAATGGCACAGACCTTTAACTCCCAGGCTCCCCAGTGGGAGTTCGGAGAACTCAAAGAAAACCCTACCAAGAGCCTCTTTCTAGCCCCCATTTAATGGGAAGAAAGACAGTGAAGAACTTGGAGCATGCTATTGAAAAAGAGAGTGACCAGGCTGGGCAAAGGAGGGAATGGGGAGTCACTGTTCAATGGGTAGAGTTTCAGTATGGGAAGATGACAAAGTTCCAGAGCTGGATGGTGGTGACAGGTGCACAACAATGTCAATGTACTTAATGCCACTGAATTATACATTGAAAATGATTAAAATGGCAAGTTTTGTTTTGTGTATTTTACCACAATGAAAGTTGTAATAGTAATAATAATAATAATAATAATAATAATAATAATAAATAGAGTAACCATGGTAGTGAGTGGTCTAAAACCCACAAAGGATAGAAAACACATGAAAGAACTCAGGTATTCTTTAGGCATAAGTTTGGAAATCTCTGGTTTTCAGAATCATACTACCCACTCATTATCAAGCACACCATATATGTAGGCCCTTTATCCGCATTATCTTTATTCTCTAGTAGGGCTCTTTAAGGCATTTCTTGCTTAGAGAGATCAGGTGACCAGCCCAGGATCATACAACTAGAAAGCAGCAGAGACGGGATATGAAACAAATCAGTTCAAAATACCATGTCCTTCTATACCATGCTGCCTCTCACTCAAATATTGAATAGATACCTGGATTTTAAAATGCTGATGATTTCTTTTAATCCTATTGTTCTGAATCGGGGTGTGGGATAGAGGAAGGCCAGATGTCCATCTTCTTGAAGGCTCCCTGCGCTGCCAGGGCATGTAGGGGAACCCAGCCTTACTGCATAGGTGCCCTGCACTCCGGGGGTAACCATTCTAGTAAGAGGAACCTGGAAGACCTTTGAGATTAGAAGCAGCAGAAATACCAGGCTGACGCTACCAGGGGACTGCATCAGGACCCACGGACCACAGCTAGTTCCCTGGGCTGCGGGGGAGGCCATCGGCCAACAGAGAACACAAAGCACTCTCCAGACGCAGCAAGAGCTACTGAAAGCATTTCCCCCCAGCTCCCTCAAGTGTAGTCACCACATCCCAGAAGAGAAATTTGGAAGAGGAAGAGGAAGGAAGAAGACGAAGCAGAGGAAGGAGTAGAGACAAGCGAGAGGTTCTGAAGGTGACGGCTTCTGTTCACATCCCAGCCCACTGTTCTGTTGGTAAAAGCAAACTCATAATCACTCTAAAGCCAGCACATAATCTCATGACTGCCTTGGGTGTCCTCAGAAGTCCCCAGGCATCACCTTCTGTTTTTCAGTGACCTTCCTCCTGCCACTGAATCTTGCCCTCTACCGACAAATGGGTTTGGGAAATGGTCCTCAGGTCTAAGTCAGTATCACAGGCACCCATAATAACAAAGGTATTATGTCAGAGTCAAGGGATGAGGGACAGGGAAATGGGTTTTCCATAATCCTGGCTGTTGATCAGAGACTCCTAGACACTGACCCTGTTTCTTCCCTACTGGCCAAAACATAGACTTGCTGACCCCGAGTTTGCTTCCAAAAGCAGGAGAGCTTTTTGTAAGAGAGGTGTCTGTAAACATTCTCTTAAAAGAAAACAGAGAGGGATGCCTGGGTGGCTCAGTCGTTAAGCGTCTGCCTTCGGCTCGAGTCATGATCCCAGGGTCCTGGGATCGAGCCCTGCATCGGGCTCCCTGCTGAGCGAGGAGCCTGCTTCTCCCTCTCCCACTCCCCCGCTTGTGTTCCCTCTCTCGCTGTGTCTCTCTCTGTCAAATAAATAAATAAAATCTTAAAAAAAAAAAACAGAGAAGTTATTAAGTTCTTCAGGAACGATGAGCCAGGCCAAGATCTGTGCTGCAGCAAGAAGTGGCTTTTTCTTGGCTGAGGTGGGGCCTATTCTGCATGGACAGCATCACCAGCAGCTGCATGCTCCGTTAGGGAACCAGGGGCCAGCGAAGGCAAGGTTGAAGTGCTCCGCATCTGTCCTGTCCTGCCCGGCCTCCTTACTTCCAGGACACACCTGTATCCTCGGGTTATTAAATCAGGAACTCAATATAACCTTGTAAATGGTGTGTGTGGTGTGTGTGTGTGTGTGTGTGGGTGGGTGGGTGTGGGGGTGTGGGTGTGGGGGGGGGGGGTGTGGGTGGGTGTGTTCATTTCCACCAATACAGAGACTCTCCCTGCCTGTCTCCCATTCTCTTTCCAGAATCTCCTCATTTAGCAATCTGTGGTACTCATCTGTAATCGGGACCCAATCATGTGAGCTACATGGCTGCCCTGTATCGGCAGCAGGAACCACTTGTCAAGAAGGACCCCTGGAATCCTGAGCGGAGCTGCGGCTGACCAGCCCCGCCACATGGATGGAGCGGGAGTCGGCTGGGCTCCACTCCACGACGGCGCTTGGCTGTCGCCTGCTCACTGTGAGTGGAGGATCCGGCACTTATTTTAGGCCCTTATAAATAATACATTTTGTCATCTTGATTCTTCAAGGCCTTCTTTTAAGCTATTTTTTCCTCTTTGGGAAAACCTCTTTTACTCTATGAGACAGAGTTGTTCATAAATCAAGAGGAGTCCCAAGTGACCGAAGCCTGAATTCCTGACTTTGGAAAGAGTGGGAAGCCACCAACCCTCACTGGTCAAGGAAGAAGCTGGCCTCACACATTCATTTCAAGAATGAAAACAAATGCTCACAACATCTCTGAGGCCTTGACCTCTGCCCCAGGAAGTCCTAGTATCAGACCTTTAAATACCACCTCCAACTTCTGCCTTGCTAAGAGTCCCTACAGGTTAGGTACACTAAGGAAAATGTGAAGAGTTCTTACCATCTGTAAAATGGAGACAAGGCTACCTGTCATGCAGACTTGTTCAAGTGCCTGGCATAAAGTCAAAGCTCAGTATGTGAGCTCCCCTTGGACTCTCTGTGTCCCCTGCAGCTCTCAAGAAGATACATTTGTACCTTGAAAAAGTGTCATTGTCCCCCCTCTTCACTGACTAGTAACCACTGAAGAAGTGCTCTTTAATTAATATGGCACAAAGAAGCTCACCTGTACAGTAGACAGAGCACTAACCTTGGAATTGGATGGATCAGGGCTTGAATCCTGGCTCTGCTACCTGTTATGTGATCTGGGTTAAGTTCCTCAGTCTCTCCAGACTTTAGTGTCTTAATCAATGGGGATAAATCACTAAGTTCAGAGTCTCTTTTAAACTTTAATGGGCAGATGAATTGCCAGGGAACCTTATCAAAATACACATTCTGATCCAGCAGATCTCAGTTAGGGCCTGAGGTTCTGCATTTCTAATTAGTGCTGGCCAAGGCCAAGGCTGATGGTTTGTGGATCACTGAACAGAAAGGACATCCATGGTCAGGGCACTTGGGCAATATCAGTTTAAGTTCTGATTCCCTATCCAGTGTTGTTCTACCTTAAAATGTAAAGAAGGTCATTCTACAACTCAACTTAGACTATGTATTAATCTTTCATTCTTTACATGTAAGCCAAATACTGATTATTTATCTAATAAAATAACAAGGGTTGGGGAAAACCACTTGTCACCAATCCTCTTCCCCCCACAACCAAAAAAATAACCAACAAAGCACAACACATCAGCTGGCTGATGTAAAAGGCAAATTTACAAACACACCTCCAGTAGAACTTAAAGTCACTTCAGATGAAAACTTCTGGGGGTAACAATGTAGACGGCACCCCTCCACACACAAAAAGGCATCGTTTTAAACCCCAGTGTTTATGACTAAACCAAAGCTTTGACTTACACTGAAGGCAGGTTTTGGGAGGATGAAGGAGGAAGCAGCCAAGACCACTGAGTCCCTGAGATTGGTTTGATGGGAGAGGTGGGTAGGAAATTGATGAGAGAATTTGATGGAATGGAAGAAGGAAGCCAGTGGAAAGGACTGTGAAAGAGGCTTTCCTTCTCGGAACAATCACACTTGTGTTCAAGACACAGCTCCAGGGTCACCTCCTTGGTGATACTTCCTTGGTGACACCTTCCCTGACAGCTGGTTCCTGCTCTTGTTGCCAAAGTACTAATGACCACCTCTCTACCCCACCCACCCCACCCCCGGAGCTGGTCTTGAACTGTAATTGAATGCTCATTTCCATGTTGATCTCCAACCCTTTGAGGCCAGGGACTGCTTCTTATTTATCCCCATATTCTCAGCCTGGCACAGTGCCCAGACACGTATTAGACATGTATTAGGTACCCAGTGAATGATGCTGATTTGAACGCATGAGGTGGAGGATATTAAAGAGAAAGCTTAATGACCTTGCTTAAAGTCTTGCTTTAAGGTTTATCTTTCCTGGAAGTATTCATTCATATGTTCATTCTCCTGGTAAACATATACGCTTCAAGAGTGAGCACTCGGACCTTTTACCAGTTTTCAGTGTATTTTTATTTGAGAAATGTCTCAAATTTTCTTGAGCCCAAGACTGTCAGCTTAGTAATATATACAATAATTTTATATACAGTAATTTTTACAGTAATATATATATACACACATATTAGTTTTATATACATATGTTTATACATGCATATATATATATATAAAGCTTTTAGCATTTTTCCAAGTGCTTTTCTATTTTCATAGTAACTGAATACATAATTTCCCCATTTTCAAACAAGGAAACTAAAGCCCAGAAAAAAAATTAAGTGATCTAAGGCAGAGTCTCAAACTTTAGGTTCATAAGAATCACTTGGGGCACTTGTCAAAAATAGAGCCCTGGCCTCCTGCCCCCAGAGATTCTGATTCAGTAGGTGTAAGATAGAGCCCAGGAATCTGCATTTTAATGCTCCCCAGGTTCTGGGGCAGAGGGTCTACAGACCTGGGACCAGGCCCCCCGGATGACTAGAGCTCACCCCAGTGCCTTCCTCAGGCCAGGTATCTGGCATATTCTTGAGCTCAGTCTCTGTTGAAGGTTGTTTCAGGGCTTTGGTTCCAAACCTAGAGTCATGGGATAGGACACAAGTCATGCAAGATGGCACCTTCACAGGGCCTGGCAGGAAACCTAAAACCAGAGACACTCAGATGATGATGGCAGTTCTCATATCCCACATGTAAAACCATGAAGCCCTGAGTGGTAGCTGGGAAATGCATCACATTCCTAAAGACGTAAGACCTAGAAGGCCAGGTTCTGGAAAAGAACCAGACCCTCTAGGCAACAGGGACCAAAAAAAAAAAAAAAAAAAAAAAGGAAAGAAAAGAAAATTACAAAAAGGCTCAATTTAGGAAATACTGAATTTGTTGGATATATTTATTTTGGATTTGGACCGCTTCTTCCTCACTTCAGGGTAGCTTACCAGAAGGAACCCAATGGTACAATCCAGTAAAGAACAGCAACCAAAGAAGAACAAGCAGATGTCTCCCTCTTGTTTGCCTTCCACATGCACACCCTGCTGACTGGACCTCTGCCTTGTCTCTCCCATCAGCCCCTTCTCATCACCCACTGCCATGGCCCTGATTATAGACCTCAGGTGTTACTTTCTTCTGAACTTTATATAAAAGCCTCCCCAGGCTCTCCCTGTCGCCCTTCTTTTTCTCTCAATCTGCCTCCACCAGAAAGACTCATGAATCTCCCGAACACAGATCTCATCTTGGAGTAGAAAAGACCGCTGTATCTGAATTCATAAGATCTGGTTCTGGCCCTATATCCAGTTTCCAGCTCCATCGTTAACTAGCTCCCTGACCTTGGGTTACTAACTTCCCTTTCTGGGATTCAGTGCTTACGTGCGAGGCAGAGGGCTGCACTGGCTCATCTCCAAAGTCCTTTTCAATCCTAGGATTGTATGCATATTCCTGCTTAAAAACTATTAGTGACATCTTAGTGCCTGTAGAATTATATATACAACTGCCTCACCCTGGAACATTTCAGGAAGTCCTCTGTGATCTGAATGTTTGTGTCCCCCCAGAACTCATATGTTGAAACTCTAATCCCCGGTGTGATGGTGTTTGCAGGGGGGCCTGTGGGAGGTGACTAGGTCATGAGAGTGGAGCCCTTGTGCTGGGCTTAGTGCCCTTATAAGAAGAGGCACAAAAGAAAGCTTGCTTCCTCTCTCTCTGTTCTCCACCATGTGAGGACACGGCAGGAAAATGGCCATCTGTGAACCGGAAGGAGGGCTCCCACCAAGAACCTGACCATGCTGGCACCCTGATCCTGAACTTCAAGTCTCCAGAACCATGAGAAATAAAGGTCTGTTTAAGCCACCCAGTCTGTGGTATCTTGTTATAGCAGCCTGAACTGACTCAGACAGGCCCCAGCTTTTTTTTTTTAAAGCATTATTCCCCTTTATGCTCCCTTTGTTAGAGTCAAAGTGAAGTATTCCCGTTTCTTGAACATGCCTGGAGTTTTCTGCTTCCTCAACGCTTTTGTCATTATTTTGGAAAACCTACCACACCGATTTCAATGTGGACAATCCCTACATTTTTCAAGGTCCAAATCACATGGATCTCTTTTAGGTTTTCCCTCCATGCCCCAGCCTAAAAGCAAACAAACTGTCCCCTCCGACTGCTGGTACTTCAGCTGGCCCTCTGTCACAGCCCTTTCTGGGCCTGGCTCACACGCAAGGGCGGGGCCTGCGTGAGTCTCCTCCCCACTTAGCACAGGGCCTTGCACAGTGAAGGGTTTGGTGAGTAACTGCAGGGGTAAATGTCAGAAAGCAGACGCTCTCATTGTAGCGAGATCCTGAATTTCAGTAGCAGCCAAAGCAGAGAGGGTCACACGGGCAAACGGTTTCCAGTCTTACAAAAGAAAGAATATAAATTCTTGTTAAAGTCAAAAACTTTTTCTTGAAATCAACTCCAAGGCTGTGAGCCATAAAAAAGGGGTCACTGAGTTTGGCCAAGCGGTGTATCCATTGCTCATTAAAGCCAAGGGCTGAGTGCCTGAGGTGACTTTTCCCTGCCAACAACAGTTTGGGCTGAGGTGCTCAGTTCGGTGGTGGCAGGCTGACTGGGAGCTCCAGGCAGCCAAGGAGCACGTCCTCATGCCCATGGTGGCTCCAGGAATTCTAAGCCCTACAAGGTGTGGTAAAACACAGACTTCTTGCTTAAATGATGTATGTGAAGGGTTTTCTTCCTCTGACCTCCCCGGGCCCTGGATCCAGCCCGTCCCAGCTTATTCTTTGCCCACCTGAGGTCACAGTCGAGTATGTATATGTTTTATTTCCCTGTCTAGACTGTCAGTTCCTGCCTGGAAGGATCTCGTTCATCTTGTATCTTGTTCATCCTCCTATATCTTCCACATGCCTAGCACAAAACCCTGCTCATAGCAGATGTCAATAAATGTTCTCTGGATGGATGCTCAAATTTAGATCAAATTGACTCAAATCCCAATTAAAATCCCCAGTCAGGACAACAATATTTAATTCATATTTTTTTTCCTACAAAATGGACAATCGTGCTGTTTAATATAACCTAATACATTTTCTTCACAACTCAGGGACAGGCACAGGTTCTGTCTTTAGAAGGCATATCTGAGATGTTGTAAAGTAGTGCTTAATTTTGATACTTTATTCTGATTACAGTTGAGGCCTATCAGAAATATGAGTGATGACTTGGCTTGCTCTGAACCATTCTGTGCATCAGCCTAGAATCCTAGGACAGCACAGTGAAGGGCTGTAGATACTAACCAAGTCATTACATGGCTGAGAGAACGGAGGTGCAAGAGCTGGGCTTAGAACCCACGTTTGGTTCATCGGTTTTCTTTGCCCTGTTCATTTCCTCAGGTCCTGTGTTAGGTGCCAGGGATACGGAACTGGCATAGACAATCATAGCCATGACTGAGTTCTCAGACTAATGGTCACTTCCTGGTCCCTTGGCCCAGGGCATTTTACTTTCTTCAAAGGAGCAATGTGGCTTCTTTAAGAGAGCTTCCTGGGGAAAGGACCAATGTCAGTTGGACAAGAAAGCCTTGCATTTACTAGAGCACCGCACTTCCCTACAAGTCAAGGGCATCCATTCCAGGGCTAGTGGACTGGAACTCCTTGAAAGCCTAGTACTTTCTGCCTCAGCACCACCCCCTTGGAATTCATCAACCATGGCCACACTCAGAAATATCTTCCTTCACACTAAACCGTTACTCCTCCCTTCACTGTTCTCCACCACATTTTATACAACGTAGGCAACTTATACTTGTGGCTGATGAGACAATTGCACGAGGTAGTTTTGGGTCCTAAACACTTCCCCTTTAAACTTATACATAGACTCGTCTTCTTTGGGGAATGGAGAATAGGCCTCATCCTCTGCCAGTTCTGGCTGACTGGAAGTGACTGCCTGACGTGCTATGTTGAGAATGTTTCTGAGGCTGCATCCAGACGCAGTAGGAAATGCGGATCTGATTGACTGGTGGTCTATGGGGGAGTTATTTGCTTTCCACTAACTAGACCCTGGCTTTAAAATCTCTGTAGGTCCCCTTGTGCCTAAAGGATTAAGTCCAAAACTGTCAACATGGCACACAAGACTCTTCATAGTGCAGTCAACAACCTTACACACCAGCCTGGGCCTCCGTCCCACACACCCTATACCCCAACCACGCAAAAATGTTTTCTGTTTCTTGAATACACCCCACTCCTTCAGGATTCTGGGCCTTTTCAAATGCTATTCCTTTTTTCTGAAATGCTCTCTCTTCTTACCACCCCTACCCCTTTTTTAAGTAGAGAACAAATAGATATTAATGTTCATAAGCTGAGTTGTTCCTGGCCATTAGTTGTATTATTTTAACTACAATTTTTTTTATTGAAATAGAAAGTATAGTTGTCTCCTTAACTCCCTTTAATGCCTAGTTTCTTTGTGAAGCCTCCTCCCCTTACCGCATGAAAAGTTAGCCGTCTCCTTTGGGTTTCTACACCCCCTTGTTTGTCCTTTTGCCGTTATACAGACTGAGATTTATCTATTTATATTTCTACCTCCCCCAAGAGGGTAGGCCCTCAAGAGCAGAGCCCTATCTTGTTTGTCAAAAGCAGAACACCAGCCACAGATAAGGCACTTGCTACAGGACTCATGAATGAATGAATTCTTTGAAAACGTCTCCCTTTTTCACTTCTCCAAGATGTCTTCCTGAGATGCAAGAACTAGCCCCTACCCACAGTGTCTCAAACTTGCAGAGGTGCATCCTGGCAGTGAGGTCTGTCACCTGTCAACATGTCCTCCCCTTGCTCCCGGCTTAGGAACTGAAACTAGGTATCACTTAGATCTACACTAATTGAGTACCGAGTAGACTGAGCAGAATGGATTACTTCATCTACTCCTTCATCAAACCCTGTTGCCCTAACTTCAACATAATCACTAACGTATCTGATAGTCTCTGCTGTCATAACCCCGTCCAGACCACCGACACTCTCCTGGACTCTTATAACAGCCTCTTAACTGGTATCTCTGCTTCCCTGTTTACATTTTACAACCCATTCTCCACTTAGCCACCTCAGATTTCTTTAAGATCACACCGCTCCCTTGCTTAAAGCCCTTCAGTGGCTTCCCACTAATTCTAGAAAAAAAAAAAAAATCCAAACTCTTCTGTGGCCTCCAAGGCCCAACACGATCCAGCTCACGCTCTCTGATCTAATGGCTCCTCCCTCCGGCACACTGCGTCCCAGCCATCCTGATCTCCATTTTATTCCTCGAATGGCCAAGCCCTTTCCAACACTGGGTCTTTGTTCTCATGGCTCTCTCAGCCTGGAATGCTCTTGCCCTGCCTTTTCATTTGAGATCTCAGCTCAAAATGTCACCTCCTCAAAGAGTCCTTCCCTGACTATTCTACACAAAATGCACAAAGTATCTTCCAGCTACTCTCCATCCCAGAGCTCTATTTATTTCATTCATGGTACTTAAAATCTAAAATCGTCTTATTTATTTTTTTTGTCATGGACCTCTCACACTACACTCTGAGTTCCATGAAAGACAGACCTTCCTCCTTTACTACCATAGCCACTTAACACGGGGCCTGGCTGAAAGCAGGTGCTGAGGGGCTGGAGGCTGGGGTGGCTCAGTCGGTTAAGACTCTTGATTTCGGCTCAGGGCATGATCTCAGGGTCGTGAGCTCGAGCACCACGCCAGGCTCTGCGCTCAGCGTGGAGTCTGCTTGTCCCTCTCCCTCTGCTCCTCCCCCCACTCACACTCTTTCTCAAATAAATATGTAAATCTTGAAAAAAAAAAGTAGGTGCTGCATAAATAAATTTTTATTGAAAGCCAAATGAGTACATTTACGAGAATCCCCAAAGACAGGGCTCCTATTTTTTTCCCCTGACCTACTGCATACTCCTCTTAAACATTAAATTATGATAAGCTGGAGAACATGATGCTGGGAGTCAGGAGACCTGGATTCTAGGTCACTTCCATGTGTGGCCCCTCGTGAAACACAACACAACAACCTGAAAGATCCAGGCAGGATGCCAAAATAAGGAAAACAACTTGTATTTGCCTTAGAGAAAGTCAGGAAAGGGGAGAGCCCTGCATCTGGAGAGGCCAGAACAGGCTTTAGCGTTCCAGAACACGCCCTGGAACAAATGTCAGGGGTGTGGTGCAGCATGCCAGGGGAGGATGGTGTTTCCTGAACTGGCAAAAGACTAAACAGGCGGAATCTGACAGGGAACTCAGATCAGAGGCTGCAAGTGGCCCCTGGGGAGTTGGCGGGGTGTGATAAAGAAAGCTAGGGAGAGGACTTCAGCATGATCTCAGCTTCTAAATGTATTAAACGGGATGCAGTGGAAAGACCGCTGGATTGGGACGCAGAGGGGGAACTAGAGAAGGCAAAGGAGCTCTGACTGAGCACCTCCTCCACTGCAGGCTCTGTGGTAGGCAGTGCACCCACATGACCTCATCCGGTCCTCGTAATCACCCTCCCAGAGAGGGAGCAATATTCACATTTTATAGAGAAACTGAGGCACAGACAAGTTACTTTAGCTCTGAATTTCAGGATGCTTCTCCACAAAATGGGTCATAATAAAACCCACCTCACAGGTCTAGTGTGCGAAAGCAGGGAGACGGAGTGGGAGACCACCTACATCGCACCAGGTGCTTTGTCAATTTTACTGTTACTATTAATATTAATAACCACTTATAATATCAATCACTAGCTTGAGCAAGGTCACACGGCTCATGAACATCAGAGGTGAGATGCAAATGCTGGATGGGGTTTTCACTGTCAGGCTGCCCCGTAGAAGACCAGGAATTGAAACATAACTTTGGCAATAATTAGCTGCGTGACCTCAGACAAACTATTGCACCTTGCAAGAACCATGCTCCCTTCCTCTGAATAAAGAGGCCAAGAACTCCAGCTACAGAGCCTGCAGGGAGGCTGGACGAGTAAATAACCAGTGAACATAACTCTGCCTTGTGTATGCAGTTGGGAACCATGATATCCGTGATAAGTACCCCAAATGGGGACAAGTGTCTTAAGGTTGGCATGATTCAAGTGTGTTACATGGTGACACATAAACCCAGAGCCCTGCCTGGAGTGCCAAGGATTTGCCGGCAGCAAATGGCCTTGAGTTTACAACGACTATATTAGCTCCATTCAGAGGCTAGTCTATAGCTTGTTAATGCTCCCCTGGAAAATAAAAAACAGTGTGAACTTCCTAAGACACCATCAGAAACCTGCTACAGGATTTTATCCAATACATTAGGAAAAGAACTCCCCATAAAATCAGCTTTAGAATAGAGCTGGCGTGAAAAAGGGACATAGCCAGAATTCTTAAGGGGGTTGAACTGCAAGCAATGTGCCACCTTCGGCACCTGAAAGGATTTTCTGGGGGCACCTGGGTGGCTCAGTCGTTAAGCGTCTGCCTTCGGCTCAGGTCATGATCCTGGGGTCCTGGGATCGAGTCCCACATGGGGCTCTCTGCTCGGCAAGGGGCCTGCTTCTCCCTCACCCACTCTCCCTGCTTGTGTTCCCTCTCTCGCTGTCTCTCTGTCAAGTAAAAAAAAAAATCTTGAAAGGATTTTCTGTAATGACAACTGAGTGAGTTCTTTGGGGAAACTTAAGCCAGGTGGGCTGCTTGCTGAGCGGGTATCTCCTCAGGCAGAAACAGGACAGTGTGTCCCTGCCCACTCCAGGCTGCCAGGGAGCTGACACATGCCCTGCATATGTGCTCTGGGGAGCAATAAATATTCTGAGCAGAGCATGCAGATCCAGGCCATGCACGCACACCAAAGAGTTGACAGCTGATTGGAGGTACCGCAGGCTTCGCCCTTTCTTACATCCTGGGGTGCTGGCTGCGAAGCTTAACTCATTTGACCCTGGTACATACACAACTCTGCAAGGCATCATGGACCTGGTTTGGCAGACTGGGAGAAGAAGGTGCAGAGACCAACTCACCCAAATCACACAGCTAGAAGAAGTGGAACTAGGATTTAGCCGAGGTGCTTCTGAGTTCAAGGGCCCTTCAGGTCCTTGACAGACCTACTCGTCAAGATGAAAGGCAAAGCCAGGAATCAGAGAATCTGAAGGGATGCAATTCTCATCCCACCATCCTACCCTGGGAAGCAGTCTCTCTGTCCCACCTGACACATGGTCAACCCTCCGCAGGGACATGTCCCCTAACAGGGGCTTACCATCTGCTCCCATTGTAAGAGGTTCTTTGTTCCACTAACACAGAGAAGGTCAGCTTTCCTTGAGTACCTGACTTGGCATAGTTTTTCCCCTCCCTCACTGCATGTTAAATACACTAGAGGATTTTTAAAAGGACGCCTATGCTCCCTTTCATGATGGTAATCACTCATGTAGCTCATGAGTTCAGATTCTCGCCAGGCAAACATGTTCTTAGAGCACGTATCTATTCCACTTGGGTATTCATAAAGCCTATCACGCAGTGCCAAGGCTGGCTGCGTCACTCCGCTGCTCCCCTCCCACGACACCCGCCCCCCCGCCCTTGCTGGGTGAACTTTCTCGACCATTCCACGGAAGGACACAAAGCCTGCTCTGCCCCTTCTCTCTCCTCACAGGGACGCAGAGAGATGCTCTCAGACAACAAACCAGAGCACATGGCACAGGCGTGAGGTGGGTGGTGGGGCTCAGACTGCCCAGCTGAGCCCCATTCAAAGTGAAAAACTGGCATTGATGTAGTTACTGTCTAGGGAGACTCTGCAAAAGACAGGAGGCCTAGATACAGACCTGGGAGTCACAGCTGCAGAGGGAGCCCCCGACAAACCAACTCTCTGAACTCAAGGACATGCCCCCTTGATAAAATTCAGCAGCTCAGCATCCTGGAGATTTAGTATTCAGAGAAAGGTCAGCATCCTGCTGGCATCTTTATGATCACAAGAACAGCAATGCCAAATGGGTTCTGGGGATGTCACTTCCCAAAGAACCAGGGGTCCTTTCTGACTTGGCATTGTGCCTGCCACATCGTAGATATATATTAAGAACAAATATTTTAATAATAAATGAATGAAGAAATGAATAAAAGAACACACATCAAACACAAATACCTCACACACAGATTTGGGGAAAAAAGCACCTCAAACGACATGCATCAATATCTGAACTGTTTCCCCTGAAGAAGCAGACTCTACCCAGACTGTTCATGGGTCAGACTTCATAGGCTGAATTCTCTCATGTGTCCCTTTTCAGGATATTCTGGTAAGGAAACAGAACCACGAGGACCCACCATGGGTCAGACTTCATAGGCTGAATTCTCTCATGTGTCTCTTTTCAGGATATTCTGGTAAGGAAACAGAACCACGAGGGGAAGCAAACCAGGTGTCCTCAGACCAACTGGACTAAAACAAGCCTGACCCCCACAGAGGCCGGATCTGGGTCAGACTGCCCAAAGGCATTCCAAGGCCACTGTGTCCTAACACGGATGGCCCTGAGCATGGAACATCTGTGCTTGGATGTCTAAAAGGCACCTCAAACGCAGTGTGTTCAGATTCTCAAATCGAGAGATCTCTACCCAAACCACGTTTTCTTCCACCTTTTTTGTTTTTTTAAGCTTAGAATGGCAGGAAACCTGGTGGTTGGTTTTTTTTAATTTTTTATTTAAATTCAATTTCATTAACATATAGTGTATTATTAGTTTCAGGGGTAGAATTTAGCAATTCATCAGTTGCATATAACCCCCAGTGCTCTTTACATCACATGTCCTCTTTAATGCCCATCACCCAGTTACCCCAACCTCCTCGCATCTCACCTCCAGCAACCCTCCGTTTGTTCCCTATAGTTAAGAGTCTATTATGGTTTGTCTCCCTCTCAGTTTTTATCTTATGTTATTTTCCTTCCCTTCTCCTATGTTCATCTTTTTGTTTCTTAAATTCCACATATGAGTGAAATCATGTATTTGTCTTTCTCTGACTTACTTCGCTTAGCATAATACCCTCTAGTTCCATCCACACCATTGTAAATGGCAAAATTTCATCCTTTTTGATGGCTGAGTAATATTCCTGTGTGTGTGTGTGTGTGTGTGTGTGTGTGTGTGTGTGTGTGTGTGTGTACACCACATCTTCTTTATCCATTCATTTGTTGATGGACATCTGGCCTCTTTCCATATTTTGGCTATTATGGACATTGCTGCTATAAACATTAGGGTACATGTGCCCCTTCGAATCATTATTTTTGTATCCTTTGGATAAATACCTAGTAGTGCAAACTGCTGGGTCATAGGGTAGCTCTATTTTTAACTTTTTGAAGAATCTTCATACTGTTTTCCAGAGTGGCTGCACCAGCTTGCATTCCCACCAGTGTAAGAGGGTTCCCCTTTCTGCACATCCTAACATGTCTTTTCCTGACTTGTTAATTTTAGCCATTCTGAGGTGTGGGGTGGTAGCTCGTGGTGGTTTTCATTTGTATTTCCCTGATGCTGAGTGATGTTGAGCATTTTTTCATGTGTCTGTTGGCCATTTCTATGTCTTCTTTGTGGATAAATGCCTGTTCATGTCTTCTGCCTATTCCTTGACTGGATTTTTTGTTTTTTGAGTGTTAAGTTTGATAAGTTGTTCTTTATAATCTTTCCTCATAGCTATAACTAAGCCATTAAGTCCTGCAATTCTACCACCTAAATATCTCAACCCCCCGCATCCCCTCATCTCTGCCATCACTACTCCAGCTCTGCCCAACATTATTTCTCACTGGGACAAATGCAAAGCCTACTCTGAATTCATTTCCCCACAACCACTCATGTACCCTTCAACCCATTCTGAAGATCACTGTCAAAAAGATCTCTTGTAAATACCAAATTGGTCATATCGCTCTCCACATGTGCAACACACACATATTTTGCTCCAAAGCCTTGAATGGTCCCAACGCTATTAGAATTAAAGAAAAAAAAAAAATCCTCAACAAGGCCCTGATTTCCCTTTCCAGCTTCTTCTCTTCCCTGCTCTCTACACTCAAGAAATACTGAGTCTCTCAGTTCTCTAAAAGCACTATGCTGCCTCTCACCTTGCAGGCCATGTTGGTACATATGCCTAGAAAGCTTTCTCCCCAACCCCACCCACTCCCTTCACCTCATAAAACTCCTAATGACCCTTCAGATCTCAGCTCAGATGTCACTTCCTCAGCAAATGGGTCAGGATCCCTGTTATATGCTCTCACGGCAGCTTGTCCCATTCTCTCATAGCATTTATCCTAGTTTGTAATTTTACATGACTGGTGCAACTAGTTCAATAGCTCCATGCATGTGGTATTCATGCAGTCCTCCTCATACTATGGGGTGTACATTATTAATCCTATTTTGCTGAAGAAGAAACTGAGACTCAGGGAGCTGGCTAAAACATGGTAGGGCCAGGATTTACACCTCAGTCTGACTCTAAAGTCTCTAGTCTTAATTACCACCTGCTGCCCAGTAAAATGGAGCTAATCATACCTACTTATAGTGATGTCATGAAAATTCCAGCACAGTAGGCACTGGGTAAGGGGTGGCTGTTATGATTATTGTGGTGCTGGAGGAATTGTGGGGTGATCATTTACCATTTTGCCCAGGAGAGAGCTAAGCTGATTGCCTTTCTGGGGCTGAAACAGTTGGACTTGGTTTGAAAAAGAGACTTTTATGAAAAGCAGCATGCTGTGGCAGTTCCAACACCGAGGATGTGGAAAGGGGAGCTGATGTGCTAACAAAACCAACCCTAAGATCTCTGGCCCCGGGAACTAACCATTCTGAATGAACTCGTGTTTCTCACGGTAAGCCCAGACATTGGGCCTGCATGGGGAATCCAAACCTACAATAGTTCCTTGAATTTCTTTTGCTACTTCTTTTTCTATGTCCCTGGAGCAGAGTAAAAGAGAGAACACACTGCGTTTGGAGTCAGATTCCAAGTCTGAATTCTGACGTATCACGGGCTAAGCAAGCAGGGATCCACTAAGGTGCCTGGGCCTCAGTCAGAGCCTCAGGGTCCCAGGAAGCCAGGAGACGACAAAGGACCACATGTCATTCTCTCGACCTGCTTAGGGATGATCCACTCTTCTGAGTCCCCCCTTTTCCTGTCACTCACCTGTGGCCATGTAAAGGAAGAAAGCAGCCAAAGGAAATGAGTTCCTACTGTATGTCAAGAACTTTTACATGCATATTCTGATGTAGTAAGTTAATCCTCACAAATATCGTGAGCAATAAGAGCTATTATTCTCACTTTATAACAAAGGAAAGTGCATTTTAAAGAGATTAAATGACCTGGGGCAAATCACTACACAGTAAGAGGTGAAAGAGATTCAAATCCAGTTTTGTTAGGTTCTGAAATCTGTATTTCTATTTACCATATCAACAGACTAAGAAACCTGAGTGTACAGGAAGAATTCTGGAAATTACTTGGATGTGCAGAGTGGTAGTGAAGCCCGTTTGTTCCTTCCTTCCGTTTACTAAGCACCTCCTTTGTGCCTGACATTGTGCTGGAGCGAGCGATATAGAGGTGGGCAAGATATGGCCCCTGCTCTCAGAGGGTCACAGTATAGTGAGGGAGGCTCGCCAGGGAAAAAAGCCTAAGACAACATCAGAAAACTGAGCAAGAGAGAGAAGGCAGAGGATTCCAAAACATCAGAACCAGATGGGGTTCTTGGAAGACAACTACTCAAAACCTGGCTGCATCACCTGGAATCACCTGGCTGAATCACCTGGAATCACGTGGAAGATTATTAGAACTAAAAATTTCCAAGTATTCAATTCCCAGTTCCACAAATGTGCAAGTGGGCCCGGGAATCAGTACATTTCACCATTATCCTGAGTGGTTTGGTAGAACTGGCTCCCAGTCTGACTCAGGTAAGTCCAACCCCTCACTTGACAGGTATGAGAGCAGACGGGCACAAAGGAAACATGACTAACCCAAGGACACACAAGAGCCCATGCTTCAGACTCAGGTCTCCAGCTCCCAGCCAAATGACTTGAAGTCATTTTTCAAAACTTCAGAATGATTTACTTTTAAGCATTACATATGCATTTATAAATGCCCATAGGACATATTTTATGCACATGTATAGGTAGTTCTTTCAGGATAACGTTATGTGCCTACTGGAAAAATAGTTTCTACAAAAGCACAGTGTGGAAAATAACACAGATCAATTTAGAAGACTAAAATAGACATACAGAATGGATATAGGTTTTCATAATCAAAACCAGTATTCTCCGCCCTCTTCTACCTCTGACCACCTCCATCCTAGGGGAGGGCTACAGGGCAATAAACTTGATAAATTAATCAAGGACAGTGCTTCAAGGTATGGGTTCCCAGACTGTGATGAAGGGAAGGGAAAAGCAACAGACAAACAAGCACTCCAGGTTGGCTAAAGCCTTGCTATACCTACAGCATCTTTCTCCACCCAGGAGGGGACATTCTGGTCACTGAAAAATTGCTGAGCCTCCTGCTCCTGACTTCTCCACAGGCAGCTCAATTCCCTTACATCCCTTGAATATCAGAAAGATCCTCTGTTCTTCCAGCCTTAGATTCCTTCCACCGGATACATGTAGGTGACAGGCAAAGGTCAGAGGTATAGAGGTTCTGAGGCTTGAGGGGAGGCAGGCCTTTCTGCAGGTGTTCTGTGAGCTCACTGAGCTACTGCTCACTAGCCACCTCCACTGGGTCTCCTTCTTTTTCAGTTTCACTGAGGTTTGCCCAGGCTGCTTGTTGGAGCACTCTGACAGCAAACTCTGCATGCTCTGCCTCAATTTCCTCACATCCGACTTTGTGGTGGTCTTGCCCGATTCCAATCCCATTTACCAATATGCGGGTCATCCTTGGGCAGGGGCCCTGCTAACCTTCTCTGTGTCATTCCAATTTTAGCGTATGTGCTGCCAAAGCAAGCCCCCAATTCCATCACCTTCTGAGGCCCAGCTACCGCAGCCACAGCTAACCCTTCCTCTTCCACTCGCAGGCCCCAGGCTCCGCAGAAGCAGTGGTTAGAGAGGCAGGTAGGAGAGACTCAGCAGAGTTCTGTTAGAGAAGCTAAATGCAGAAAGGGTTCCAAGGAGGGGTGCAACAGCAGTGCTGGGTGGGGAGGGGGCCTCAGGGGGACTGGAGGAGAGACGGACTCAGCTCCCCGGCCTCCCCACCCTGGCTCTGTCACTGATATGCCAGGCAAGGCACACCCTTCTTTTAGCCTCATTTTTCTCATCTGTAAGTGAAGAAATTGAATTAGCTTGTGTCCATGGTTCCCATCCAGATTCTGAAATTCTATTTTTCTCTTTTTGGCACTGGATACAAATGACTAAGATTGACACTATGACTCAATAATAAATGTTTCTAACCCAGAACTACAGATCCTGAAATCTGAGAGCTAGAAGAGATTGACCCATCCAGTTTTTTCTTTCCTACCCATTTGATGATAAGGAAATTAAGGCCCAGAGAGGGGACTATAAATTCTCTGAGGGTTGGGACTATCTGTCTCATTCCCCACTGTATGCCTGGCGCATTTTCAAAATGTTTGTTGAATGAATGAATGAACAAATAACCTCCCTCCAAGGTCATGTGGCCTGGCCTGGGGGCAGGGGAAATATCCTCACTCCTTGCCTGGAGGGAGGGAGCAGGATAAGACAGAAGCCTCAGGCTGCTTCTGGCCCTTGAAGTTATGGCGCTCTCCAGCTGGAGAGCCAGAACAGAGCCAGGAACAAATTCTCAAGGCTGGTGGTGCCAGCAGCGGTTGGCCACAGAGTGGGCTTCTGCTAGAGTCCTCCGTGCTGTGCATAATGAATCACGATATGTCAATTACTACATTCTGTTAACAAGCTCGTGTCCGACTGTGCACCGCCAATGAGTGCCCTGCAATTTGCCACACATCTGTGGCAGAGCAAGTGGGGCAGAGGATTTTGAGACACTCCAGGCCCAGGGAAATCAGGTGGTCGGTTTGTTTTTGGCAACTACTGGCCGCAGTGATTGGGCAGCAGTATGGAGGGATGTACATTCTCCTTTCTAGGGAGCAGGTCTGTGTCCCGGGTACCCTTTCGTGTCCTGGAGGGAAAAGGGTGTCTGACTCAGGTAAGTCCAGCTAGAGGAAGCCGTCTCTGTACTATTTTGTCTGAAGTACCAGCCAATATGGGGCAGAGGTAGAGTGGGAATTAAAAAATCCCTCCCCCCGGCCCCGCATGGTTTGATGGCCTGATCATCTATTAGCAGCTCCGAAGTCACAAACAGGATTCAAAACCTGGCTCTACTGCATATGAGCTCTGTGACCTTAAGTAAGTCTCTTAATTTCTCTGTGACTCAGTTTCCGCATCTGCAAACTGGGGATAATAATACCTACTTTGCAGAGCTATTTGCAAGGACTAAACGAGACAATGCATATCAAACCCAGAATAGCAGCTGGTACGTAGCGGGCGTGCAATTCATGAGACTCCTACCACGTTCGAGATGTTTTCTGAAGGGATTCTCATCTCTGGAGGAAGACTGGGGCCAGGACCTTGGCAATCCCAGACAAGTGTGTTTCAGATGTGTGTGTGCCCCTCCGCCCCCCACCCCCGAAGTGGCTCCACGGGGACGATGACAACTGCAGTCATGTGAGGATGTCAGATGTGCCTTCCTCACCTCCACACTGGCTGCGCGAAAAGTGAAGAAGCTCCCGGTGAGAGGGGAGGCTGCTCATTGCTCAGGCAGCACCGCTGCAGCCCCTGACCTACTTTCTTACTAAAAATAGCCCCTCTTAGGTCACTGCCGCAAACTGAATTCCACTGCTTCACTGCACCCCGGAAGCAGGTGGGTGGGCGTCAGAGCACATTTGGTGAGCCCGAGCCCGAGCCCCCGCCTCTGCGGCACGTGGCTGCCCACTACGCACGCTGATCCCACACAGCTGCGCGCCGGCCGCCGGCTCCTGGGCCCACCCCGCCCCACGCCGCTGTCTGCGCACAGCAGGGCTGAGCCTTGGGGGGCGCGGAGGGAGACAAGGGGCGCTGACTGGACTTCCAGTTCCTGGCCTCAACTATGAGCTCCACTGCGTTCTTGTTACTTCACCTTGAGCAAGACACTTAACTTTCCTTTGCCTCGGTCTCCTCATCCATAAAAGGGAGCTAATAAAACTGACCTCGAGGTATTATACAGATAAGACATGCTGCATGTAGAGGGTCGTTGGCAAAGAATAGGTGCTCGATAATGAAGCGATGACAGTTACTCTCTGCCGTCTGGCCCGCTGCGCCACAACGCCCTCGTGCTGAAGCCTCTTAGGGCAGCAGCGGCATGAGCCGCCGGACCACCCCGAAAACCAGACACAGTTCAGACTGAAAGCTCTTTAGAGGCAGTTAGGTCAAGGGCTCCCACACATGGCTAAGCATCACAGTACCAAAGTGGCTTGTGAACAATACCGATTCCCGGGGCACCTGGGTGGCTCCGTCAGTTAAGCATCTGACTCTTGATTTCGGCTCAGGTCATGAGATCCAGCCCCACATGGGGCTCCATGCTCAGCTCAGAGTCCGCTTGGGATTCTCTCTCTCTCTCTCTCTCTCCTCTGCCCCTCCCCACCACTCTCTCTCTCTAATAAATAAATAAATCTCCAAACAAACTAAACAAACAAACCAATACTGATTCCAGGTCTTTGCCCTGGATTTTGGGATTCAGGACACCTGTCTGGGGACATGGGAATCTGCATTTTAATAAGCTTTCCAGGTATCTGTGATGCACTGCCAGGTTTGAGAAACTTTGAGTTAAGCCAATCACCTCCTTAAAAATAAATGCGTAGGGGCGCCTGGGTGGCTCAGTCGTTAAGCGTCTGCCTTCAGCTCGGGTCATGATCCCGGGGTCCTGGGATCGAGCCCCCCATCAGGCTCCCTGCTCTGCGGGAGGCCTGCTTCTCCCTCTCGCTCACCCCTGCTTGTGTTCCCTCTCTCTGTCTCTGTGTTTCTCTGTCAAATAAATGGATAAAATCTTTAAAAAAAAACAAATGCGTAAATGAATTATTGTTATTTGTCCTCCATTATAAGGATAATGAATGGCCATTATAAAATATGCATAAAACATGGAAAAGTAAAAAGTGAAAAACAATTCAACCAACATGTATTGAGTACCCACTAAATGCCAGGCCCTCTGCTAAGCAGTGGGGATTTGGCAATAGCACAGTTCTGACCAGGATGCCTGGGTGGTTCAGTCGGTTAAGTGTTTGCCTTCGGCTCAGGTCATGATCCCAGGGTTCTGGGATCAAGTTTCACATTGGGCTCCTTGCTCAGCAGGGAGCCTGTTTCTCCCTCTGCCTGCCGTTCCCCCGCTTGTGCTCTCTCTCTCTTTCTCTGACAAATAAATAAAATCTTAAAACACACACACACACACACACACAGTTCTGACCCTCAAGGGGCATCCAGTCTATGTGTAGAGACAAAAATAGACATGGAAAACTAATACACATGTTAGCGCTTTCTTACAAAATCTACAGAAACAGAGATGAAGGCGTAATTTACTTTTTCTAGGAAGTCAGGGAAATTTAAAACTGGCTTGGAAGGAGAGTAAGTATTCACCCGCTGGCCAAGGGAGGAAAGGGCATTGCAGAAGGAATAAACAGGACATACAAAAGCACGCACAGTGTTTGTTGGGAAAATGTCCTAAGGTCACCATATATGGCAAATGATGGCACAGGGGTAGCTGGTGTGAGTGACTGTGGCTAGATCATTAAGGATCCTGGATGACATCAACATTGTTGCCTACATTGGGAAGTATGATTTTTCCCACTACATTTTTTTTTTTAAGATTTTATTTATTTGACAGAGAGAGACACAGCGAGAGAGGGAACACAAGCAGGGGGAGTGGGAGAGGGAGAAGCAGGCTTCCCGCTGAGCAGGGAGTCCGATGTGGGGCTCGATCCCAGGACCCTGGGATCGTGACCTGGGATCATGACCTGAGCTGAAGGCAGACGCTTAACAACCGAGCCACCCAGTAGTGCCCCACTACAGTTTTTTTTATAGATGCCTTTTTGGTTTCATTCTTACATGACCAACGCTGGTACCCTTAGTAAATACTGCAAATTAGTCAAGGAGATGAACCATAATTTATCCAATCCCAATTATCAGACATTTAGGCAGCTTCTAGTTTCACTAAATTGTACAAACACCATGATGAGCCTCTTTAACCATAAAGCTGTTTCCATATTTAAGGTCTTTCCTTAGGAGACAATTCCAGGATATGAATTAATAAGTGAAACTGAATGGGCATCTTCAAGGCTCTTGATTAATAATAGTTCCAAAGGATTTTCCAAAAGCGGTCTGTTTTTGTAAATGAGGAGGTAAGGCCCAAAGAAGTTATATGTCTTGTCCAAGTCACACTGTTGAATGGGGGTGGAACCAAGAGCAATACCTGAGTCTCCTAACTCCTAGCCCAGCGTCCTTTCTTTTACATCACATTGCCTTCCTACAGATGAGGGCTGAAAGCAATAAGATCTATTCAGCCAATGCCTGTGATCACTTCTAACTAAGGATTTTAGGTTAGCAATGTACATGGGTAGGATATTAAAGCAATATGTATGTTTATGCACAATACACATGTGAAGCTCTATATGAAAGTCTATTTTTCTAACCTTATCATGTATGCTCCCCCTGCAATTTCAGTTTCTGTTCTAACCAAGCCAAGTGTATCTTACACTGTCTTACCTCTGTACCTTTGATCCTACATGAAATGTCTCCTGTTCACCTATTGAAATTCTATGCATATTTTAAAAAGACAGACCTACATGATCCAAAAAGCATTTCCAGACTGTGGGCATTTACCACCATAATACCCATATATGATACTTATTTTATTGCTTTGTACTACCTCTGGTATTGATGTAAAATTATTTAAGTTTATCTCCAAATAAAAGTCTGTCTCAGGCCTCTCTTGTTAGAGGTAAAGCAAAAAACCCCGCACCCTCCTAAAGTGAATGAGAATAGATTCACTTAAAAAGGCACTTCTAGAATTTGATGGGCTCAAGACAGGTCAGTCTCCTACTCTGTATCTTCCGTATTGCTACAGCAGACAGACATCTGGGTAGACTGGAAAGGATGGGAAGACTAATAGTGCCCACATGCGGAGCACCTACCCTGACCAGGCACGGTGCCGATGGCTTCACATGCATTACTTAGAACGACCATAAAATAATCCCAGCAAGGGAAATGATTATTCTTGCCATTTTACAGATGAGTAATGGTGGGACCTGCAAGACTGATACTTGCTCAAAGGTCAACACCATTAGAAAGTGTCAGAACTGGGATTTAAACCCAAGTATGTCTGACTCAAAGAACCTGTTTTTTTTTTTTTCTTCTCTGCTTTACTACACTGTCTTGGCAAATGTCATTTCAATTCCGGCTCCGCTGTGATCCATCTCTACGGTCCCCAGTGAGGATTCAAGCTGAGTCCTAGCTTTCTCACCTGCGAGATGAGGATAATTATCTCTCCATCCTGTTCTCCTTCCCAGCGCACACGCGTGCGCGCACACACACACACACACACACACACACACAGCTGTTGCCATGACTGAATGATACGAGTGTCAGAGATCCAGACAGACATACAATTAAAGTCGTGAACATTACAACGGGTCATTATGACAATGGCTGGAGACCCTCCAAGATCCTCTGTCATTTAAGAAGGATTTACTGACACTCACTAGACAGCTTCTCCTAGCTCCAGAAAGTGATTGGTGGCAATGCATTTCATAATGATCTGCAACAAGACCTGAAACCAAGAAGTTAATACTCAGAAATTCCATTAGACAAAATGCTGCGTTTGTGGAGCACTCTAGGGAATCGTGGTTTCCCAGGACATTTTCCTGCTCCATCATTTATATATATGTATATGTACACAAACCTGTGTGTGCACACATACACATCTTTTACCAGCAGCCCGTTTCCAGAAAGCAGGATTCGGCAGAAGGAAGGCTGGGCTCAGACTCCCCCACCACCAGGGGGCCGGTTATAAATGGGTTTGGGACATTAATTCCAGTTTTGCAGAGGCTTCTGGTACAATGTCAGGAGACCCAGCTGGGGTGTCAGGAGAGCTGGCTTATAATTCAGGTTCTGCACTTACTAGTTGTATAACCTTGGGCAAGATCCGTGACCTCTCAGCCTCCATTTTCTTTCAGGAAAACAGGGATAATGCCTTATCCTAGACAAATGAGTTAACCTCCCCGGACTGCTGTTTGCTCTGCTCTAAGACGATGCCCCAGTTACAATGTGTCATGGGCTCACTGTGTGCCTGGTCCTGTGCTGAGGCTCTGCAAGCATTCTTTCACGCATCCTCACCCTCCTAGGAGATGGGGACTATTATCTCTATTTGATAGATGCAGAAGCCTACACTCAGAGGAGCTCAGTCATCTGCCCCAGGTCACCTGCGTGCAGCTGCAGAGTTAGGATTCAAACCCCCATCTCTTTGATTTGAAACCCTCTGCTCTTCACCATCAAACCAAATTCTTGCCTACCAGGGAGCTGTTGCAGGTGACATGAAATAACATTTATTACTGTAACGTGTGCATCTTGAGAATGGAGGGGAGGGACAGGAACTGCGGGAGAAATATTTGATGTTGTGCTCCCCAAATTCACGAAGTCAGCCACACAGTGAACATGGGCAGGGGTGATGGATGAAATCCTCACAAGCTGTAACAGCCAGAGAGCTGAAGGCCGGTTTAGCAATGAGAAAGCCCTCCTGAAGACCAGGACAAAGTGCTCCTGTCCGAGCATCAGCACGGCTTCCTCGAAGCTCATGATGTCCAAGGTGACCATGCTAGACACAGAGGAGGAGGAAGGTGTGACTCTGAAGGCGGGATAGCCCCCTCCCCACCCTCACCCCGACCCCTCACTCTTGCACTGAAAGGATGAAGGGACACTTGAGGCAGACACCACATTTTTAAACCTTAGGCAGCATTGAGCTAAAAATAGAGCTGTGAGTCAAGTGTCTATTACTGAGTCCTCTGCCTCTGCACTCTGGAAATCAGACCATTTCACTCCTCATCAACCCCACCATCCCAAGGCGCTCATTGCCACAACTCAGAGACTCGGGGAAGTAAGCGTTACTGAGAGTCTAATGAGCACCTGCTATCATGCTGGGCCCTCTGCCATCTCCTCTGAGCTGCATGACAACCCTGTGAGGCAGGTCTTATCAACTCCCATTTTATAGATGAGGACACTGGGGCTCAGGTTGGCATGAGGACTTGTCCAGGGTCACTCGGCTTGTAAGTGGTGATGCTGGGAACAGAACCCAGGTGAGTCTGGATCCGGAACTCATGCTCTTTCAAATACACATGCCTGCTACATTTTAAAGAAAGAAGGTGAGCTTCACTTAGGTCTAGTGACTGATGAAAGCAACAGGGCTATCCAGTTCACCTTATGGCTCTGGGAAGGACGTAGCAAAGCAGCCGTTTGCATGATTCACTCCTGTGACTGACAAGAAGACTCCTCTTTTATAGCTTCCGCAGCTGCTCAATCTCCGTGGCCACCCCACGCCCTCCAGCCGGCTCGGGGAGGGGGGTGGAACTCTTTATATATAAGAATGTTGGTGGCCTCCTGCCTCAACGCATGATCGTCAGACTTTTAAGTGATAAGAATGCCAAAAATCATAATAAAGGACAAGAGGAGTCAGGGTCGGGGGAAGATAGCAAGAGAGGATTTTCTGAAAAGCAGGGTTGTTGGTACAAACACAACAGAATAACCCCCAAAGTTTATGAAAACACTTTCTTAGCAATGTCTTCATCCGATGCTCCTAACACCCTGGGAGGTAAGTGTCAGAATCTCCATTTTATAGGTGATCAAAATGTGGTTCCAAAAGATTAAGGTCTAAGGTCCCAGGTCAGACAGAGGCTGGGACAAGAACCTATGTCTCCTAATTCCCATCCAGGGCTTCCCCCAACCCACCCACTCCTTAAAGTTGTGAAGACAGAAATCTGTGAGGCCTGTAAAAGAAAAACCCTGTAGTCTCGCTCCCCTGAACGACAGGAAAAGTGAGGGTCAGGGCCAGAGAGAAGCAGCATAATGTCTGAAAGTCTAGGCTTGGGAATCAGAACCTTTTTTCAAATTTCACCTTAGATATCTACTTATTGTGTGACCCTGGGCAAGTTACTTGATCTCTCTGCCTTGACTTCTTCACTTGTTGTGGTGGTTTTTTAAGATTTATTTGAGAGAGAGAGAGAGAGAGAGAGAGAGAGAGAGAGTGTGAGTGGGGGGAGAGGCAGAGGGAGAGAATCTTCAAGCAGACTCCCTGCTGAATATGGAGGCCGATGTGGGGCTCAATCTCACAACCCTGAGATCATGACCTGAGCCAAAACCAAGAGCCTGATGCTCAACCGACTAAGCCACCCAGGCACCCCTTGACTTCCTCACTTGTAAAATGTGGCTAATAATAGTACCTATCTCACATGGTTGTGGTATCAAATAAAAAAGAAAAACAAACAATACATGCCCAGTGCCTGGCACCAAGGCAAACACCTGGTAAGAGTTAATTGTCACTGCTTTCATCATTATCGTCATGAAGGAAGGTGCCCAGCACACTGCTTGGCCCATAGGAGGTACTCAGTGAATACTGTCCCATCTCCTTCCCCGTACTCCCACACCTCCCAGGGCAGAAACTCCCCATCCATTATCTTTAGACCTGTTGAGAGGAGGTCTAGGGTTGGAAGTTGGGAGAACAGAGGGTGCTTCTTCCCAGGCAGCCTGATTGGGCCGGCCTCGTTTTCTGGGGCAGTGAGCTGCTACATGAAGTCATTAGTCATACTTCGTGCTACATGCTTTCAAGTCACTCCCCAGACTTTAGTGATTCCATCCTGGATTTTCCTCAAGGAGACAGAGCCCTCATGTGTATGGGCTCCTCCTGAGGACCAAACCCTCAAAATGGCTTCTTGACATCTAAGGAGAAAGTCTTGCAGGCTGGGCAGATCCCTGCAAAACATGGCGAGGGAAGCCGTTTCTGCCCGGGGCCAAACTATTACAGTGGCAGGAATAATCACAGGATAATTACATCAATGTAACAGTATCGAAGGCATGACGAAACCATACCCTAGAGCAGGGCCACTTAGCAAAAACACCATCCATATAGACATGAAGAAAAAACTACTTAGGTAGTCCTGCTTCACTTACCTTTCTCTGCAGAAACTACCTGACCTCTCCAAAGAGTTAAAAGTCTTCATCCCAATCTCCTACCAGGTCATTCTATTTGGATGTTCCATAGGCATCGCACACTCAGTTATGCTCAAAAATACATTCGTCACCTTGCCTCTAGCCTGCTCTTTCCTCTTTCCATGTATTTCCCCTCTCGGTCAATGATGGCATATCCACTCAGTCTACCGAGCAGATCACTGGATACCATCCACGATCCTGCCCGTTTTTCTCCTTCCTTTCTCAAGCCTGTTCCAACTGTGTCACTGAATCCCAATGGGCTGAGCTTGGGCTTTCAAATCTCTTACTTTCTATCTCAGTTTCTCAGTTTGCCGCTACTCATTTCGGGTCCTCATCACCCCTCCCTTAAGGTAATGCTCTGGCTTCTCTACTCATCTCTCTGCTTCCAGACCCTCTCCCCTTCAACTCAGCCACCGTCCTGTCCCCAGAATGATTTAAAATACAATTTGGACCATGTAACAGTCAGTTTTATGTGGCATGTGTACCCAGTTATTCAATCAAACACTAACCTAGGTGTTGCTGTGAAGATATTCTGCAGATGTGATTAACATCTATAATAAATTGGCTTTATGCAGAAATTCTTCCAGATGATCTGGGTGGGCCTGATCCAATCAGTTGAAAGGCCTTAAGAAGAAGTGACCCCTTTTGCAGTTTGTCTTCACAACGGCTCCATTGCTTGTCCCACTGACAGTTTAAAGGCAACATAACCATCAAGTTCATCTTCTCCCCTCTGTCCACATCTCCGCTGCCATGGCTGGCTCCTTGGCCTTGACCTCACTGCAGGCTGACCAGCAATCAGCTAGGCAGTTACACCCAAGACTCAGAACTTCTACCATTAGGCCTGCTCTTAACATTTATACCCAGTTAAATGTTACTTTGTTGGCTTTAACTCATATTTCCACCCTTGTTTTGTTCCTGATTTTGTTATTCTTTGCATACCCTCCCAATTTTCTGATATCTCAGAAAGTGGAACACTCATTCTTCTCTGCCTTCATGGGGGCAGTCTGAGGCTGGAAACTTTGGCAGCCATAAGAGATCCCTTTGCAGGTCTTATCAATCTACTACTGAATAATCTGGGAGAGTATCACCCACTTATTATGAATCCACCACGATGGATATCTAGCCCCTCACAATGTAGAGTATCCAGGACAATGCTCTTCTCCTTGAGCAAGTTACTTAACCTCTCTGTGCCTTAGTTTCCCCATCTGTGAAACAAGCATACAACTACCTACCTTACGTTTAATGTAAAGAATCAATCAATAATCCATATAAAATGTATAAAACCATACATGGTCCGTGGTAAGGACCAATAATGTCAGCTATTACTGTTATTATGGTCAATAAATATTTGAGAGTTGGTAATTTGCTGTGTTGATTTATTTTCCCTTACCTTCCCCCAAACCTGAGTTATTGAAGTCTTTACCTTTTTTTTAAAGATTTTATTTATTTATTTATTTGACAGAGAGACACAGCAAGAGAGGGAACACAAGCAGGGGGAGTGGGAGAGGGAGAAGCAGGCTTCCCGCTGAGCAGGGAGCCTGATGCGGGGCTTGATCCCAGGACCCTGGGATCATGACCTGAGCTGAAGGCAGACGCTAAATGACTGAGCCACTGAGGTGCCCCTCTTTATTTTTTTTTTTAACCGCAATTGAGTTCATATAGCAACCCCTGAGAGAGCCTCAAACCCTGGAGAATGAAAGGAAACAGGACTACTTTCTGTATTGTACTGGGCTGCATGTGAGCTAGTGCAGAGAAGGGAAACAGAGGACACGATGTGTCTAGTGGGGACAAGCAGTCGAAGTCAGCCAGAAGTGAGCCGAGTGAAGGACTCCCCATGCCACGGCTGCCATGTCACAGTGACAAGGGTGGGGCCTTTGGAGCTCATCTCCAATGTTGCTGATGCTCTGTCTCCAAGGTGTGGTGATGCCAGCTGGAGTCAAGACTTGGGAGCTGTCATCCTGGGCTTAGCCTCTGACTTGCTGTGTGACTTTGGGCAAATCATTTCCACACTTAGGCCTTCATTTCCTCTTTTGTGGGGATTAGGCCATCTCTAAAGTCTCCTCTACCTTTAAAGTATGTGGTTCTATGACCCCGGGCCTCTTCTTAGATTAGAGCAGCTAAAATTCTGCTCCCCTCCCTCAGGAAGGCAGGCCCCTCCCACAGTAGAAGCCCATAAACATTTGGCCATCCACTCCATTTGGAAAATTAAAATGCATTTGCCCAAAAGTCCCTATCATTTTACTTGGGGTTTTAGTTGTTGTTTGCCTTCTGTTATGTATTGCCATTTGCTGAATTTTTTACAAGTCAGTTCCCAACTGATGGAAATAAATTTTCTTCATATGCAGAATTTATCTAAGAGGTGTTGCCTGAATAAAATGAACAGACTCACAGAACTCACAAAACCCACCATCGCAAAGGCCCCGGTGTGGAGGCTCCCACTCTGGGTGGCTTACCTTCCATCGATACGTGGCCTGCCTTGCAGTCTCTGGGCCACTCTGGGGCCACTTCCTCTGCCCTGTGCAGCTGTGGGCTACAAAAGCGAGCTATGAACTTCCCACTAATCAGGGCAGACTGAGCCCAGGCTTTTATCTCTACTCCCTTCCAAAGCCCCATTTAACCGACTGGAAAAAACTAAAGAAAGTATAAATCCACCAAGGAAAGGAAAATAGAAGGAGAGACAACAGCAGACAAAATAGCATAACACATTTCAGATGAAGAAGAGATGGAGGAGGTAACTAACTTCTCAGAGTGGAGCTGGCTGCAGCCCACTGTGGGCTGAAGGGGACAGTGAAAATGGAACCCACTTTTCTTACAAAACTTGGGGAAGCCTCAGGACTGAGAGGCACCAAGTGCCTTTGAAAGTGGGATAAAGACAGAGCTGAAATCAGAGGGACTGGCTGAAAGCATATATATGGGATGGTTAGGTTCTCAGATTCTTCCCAACATTCACAACCAGGCAACCTACTTCCTAAGTGAACACTAGATATTTGTTCTCTGGAGAAACTGACCCACAGAGGCCCTGGACTCAGGGAAAAAACAAAAACAAACAAAAAAACAAACAAAAAAACAGATGCACTGGATGGTGGGGGTGACGATAAGGATGAAATAAACAGTTTCAGTGACAATCTGTGTACGAGGAATGGGATCCCAAGTCTCCTTCCTCCATCGTGTTCCAGAAAGTCAACAGCCAGGCATATATATGCCAAGGCAAGAGATTAGAAAAAAGCCCATAAATACTGATCTCTGGAGGTCCACGAATGAAAAAGCTTCCCTCACTCCTCTGCCCCTCATGCCCCTCATCTTACAAGGAAGTCGACCAGTCAGTGAGCCCTCCCCATGCATATATTGCCTCACTTAGTGTCTCACTTTCCAATTTGAACAGACAGCTAAAGATCACCACGTTTCTAGAGAGGAAAACCTCTGCAACAGTCCAGGCCTCAGCACAAGACAGACTACAGCTCAAAGGAGTAGCAGGAAAGAGTTTTATAAAGGAGCCATTCACAGAGGCAGGGACAATGTTTAGGGAAACCAACAGGGATAGTTTCGTACCCCGGGACCACTAAAGCTAGAGCTTTACCACCTCTATTTAAGTCAGTAGAGGCAAGGGAAGGTTGTGGCTAGCGGAACCAGAGAGGATGGAGTTATGGAGAGGGATGTGAGGTGGCAGGAGCCGCAGCCACAGAGCAGGGATCCAAGCTGGGGGAACAAATACCCCGACCCCACCTTTTCCCATCCTCAGATCTCCTGCTGTGCCTCTCACTAGCCGAATCCCACCAGAAGTTAGAGGGCAAGGGAACCTGCTGACGCAGGCCACAGAGATCAGTCTCCCGGGAGGCACATAACGGGGTGTAAAGAGCACATCTGGGGGGCAATAAACAACATCCAGCAAGTCTCCAATAGGTAGGACAGAACCCCAAACAGGAAAAGGAAAAAGTGGAAGAAACAGAGACAAGGCAGAGGGCAAAAGAAAACATTTTTAAAACTCTACAATATCCACTGAGAAATAATAGATGACAAGGCTACAATATTATCAAGAACAGAAATTTTTTTTTTAAAAAAAGGACTGAAGAAGAAGAAAGAGTGCTTAAAAATTAAAAAAGAGAGCCAAAATAAAAATTCCATTTCAAAGGTTGGAAGATCAAGTCAACGAAATTTCCCAGAAAGTGATCCAAAAAGTAAAAAGATGTCCAAGAGGAAAGAAAAACTAAGAAAATTAGAAGGTAAGTCCAGGAGATTCAATATACGTCTAAGAAGTCCCAGAAAGTGAGAATTGAGACAACTAAGGAAAAAACTATAAAAAACTATTTCAAGAAAAATCTCCCAGAACTGAAGGGCATAAGCCTCCAATAGAGGGTTCAGTGAGTACCAGGACAAGGAATAAAAGATCACCCATACCAAAGCACATCATCATAAAAGTTCAAAACAATGAAGAGAAAGAGAAACTCCTAAAATTTCAAAGAGAAAAAAAAAACCCTGGTCTCATACAAAGGAACAGAAATTAGAAGAAGAAAAAAACCAGACTTCTCACTAGTAACACTAGAAGCTAGAGGACAATGGAAAACCTCCAAAAATCAGAAGGAAAGGGACTTCCAACCTTGAATCCTACATACAAACTGTCAACCAACTGTGAAAACAGAGTACATGTATTTTCAGAATCCAAGGAATCAAAAAATTTATCTCCATCTACTCTTTCTTAGGGAGCTACTGGAACATGCGCTCCACCAAAGTAAGAGACCAATCTCAAGAAGGAGGAAGACAGGGAGCAGATGAAACAGGGTTTAACACAGGAGAGCAGTAAAGAGAAGTCACAGGGTAACAGCTGTGAGGCCTGGGGTAAGTATTTCAGATGGAACCAGGAGGCAGGGCTCTGGGGTGGGGTGGGGGTGGGGACACTGCTAACAGACTTGACATATTTGACCATATGAAAAGAGTATCAAGAGGTGAAGAGGCGGGCACCCGGATGGCTCAGTTGGTTAAGAGTCTGGCTCTTGATTTTTGGCTCAGGACATGATCTCAGGGTCATGAGATCAAGGCCCATGTCAGCTCCGCACTCAGCACGAGTCTGCTCGAGTTTCCCATCCTCTGCTCCTCCCCCTGTTCATACACACTCCCACACTCTCTCTCTCTCAAATAAATAAATAAATCTTAAAAAAGGGGGGGTGAAGAGGTGTTTTACAGATATTTTGGGGGCATTTGGGAAGAATTAGTGGTTAGTATATAGAAAATCAAACAAAGGAAGAGTAAAAAACAAAACCCAACAACCAGGCAATACCCCAGAAGAAGAGAAAGTACAGTACAGGAGCCATATCGTGATACCTTACTTGGCTCAGCAGTGAGAATGGTCTTTACGCTGGGCTTACTAACAGACTGATGATTTCAGTACAGTGGGAGGATGGAGGAAGAGGAAATGGGGGTGGTGGTATAAGATAATTAATTTTTATTTATATTAAGAAATCAATAGACATAATTTGCTTTATTTATTTATTTACTTATTTAGAGAGGGGGAGAGAGAACGAGAGAGCGGTGGGGAGGGACGAAGGGAGAGGGAGAGAGAGAATCTTAAGCAGACTCCACACCCAGCGCCGAGCCTGACCTGGGGCTCAATCTCACAACCCTGAGATCACGACCTAAGCTGAAATCAAGAGTTGGACACTCAACTGACTGAGCCACCCAGGCGCCCCTAAATTTTAATTTATATTAAGAAATCAATAGATATAATTTATTTTATTTAAAACTGATAAGTTAAATGAGCATTTGATTTTTAAACACAGAGGTAAATACCTGAAAAGAATTCAAAATGGCTGGCTCTGGGAATGGGCCTTGGGGTGGGAAAAGGTGAGGCAGAAACTGCCATTATTAAGCCTTTCAGTTTTGTTTACTTTTTAACTACATATATGTGTGTGTGTGTGTGTGTGTATGTACACACACACACACTCACATATATATACACACACACACACACACTATTCTGTAACAAGCAAAAAGTTATCTAATAAAAAAGCGCATGCTCCAGAATCAGATAATCTGGTTCAAATAGTGCCACCCAGTATCAGTTGTAAGATCTTAAGACAAGATGCTTACCTTTTCTGATCCTCATTTTTCTCATGTGTAAAACAGGATTGCGGGTTATAGTGTAAGTAAGCTCCAGGCACACGTGAGTATGCAGGAGTGTATGCTAAAGCTTAGTCTGGCGCGTGACACACGGCAAGTTTCCGGAAGAGGAAGGAGATCAGTGGCACACGTGACAGTCACATCACCTTGGCTCCGCGTCAAGAGTGAAGGCTGGACCCTCTCCGCTCGCAAACATGCCCCACCAGGCAATAAGCAAAGTGAGGCCAGGGGCTATTCCCTGTGTCCTGGCAGCCCATCCACAGGGCCTAGCTTCACACTGGGCACACGGGAAGACTATTTCCACTAGTCTACGTCCGTGGCATTGACTTAAGAAGAGAGGAGCAAGATGACAAAGAGGGCCATATGGGAAGCAAGGCGAAACACCAGAAAGAGCCCTCAAGTGAGTCAGAATCAGACATGCTGAGCACCTACTCTGTGCCAAGAGAAACCACACAATTCACTCCAGTGACAAGCATTTATAGAAGTGGTTATTACCTCAATCTTCAAAGAAGTGGAACCCACAGTTCAGAGAAGGTGGCAACTTGCACATGGTCACACAGGTATGAAGCAGCAGAGCAGGAATTGGAATCCGTGGCCTCCTAACTCCAAGGCCTCAGGCTCCTTACACTATCTTACACTGCCTGGGGCAAATCAGGCAACCTTTCTGAGACTCCCTGTCCTCACCTGTGTGAATGGGACTGAACCTCCCCTGAGAACCTCTAAGCAGCGACCGTGAAAAAGGGCGGGTGAGTTGGACAGCCTTGGGCACTGTGAGCCGTGAGCACGTCAGAAGCACTCACATCCGCACGCATGCCACACGAGGACTAAGCTGTGAGCTTCCTGTCCCTCTTAGCCTCGTGGCTGCCTTGGGAAGAGGAAAGGATTAGCCTTGAGCTGGGCCAAGGAATCTGATGGGGATTTTGGAGCCACGACGCCTGGTCGGAGCCATCAGACATCCAGTGTGCTGAAGGCCGGAAGGTCAGCAGCATCTTTCTTGTCTCAAGCAGAAAAGCACAAGCTTACCGAATTAATATCTTACAAAGCCACAAAATCAAACCCACTGCCATTCCTCTGTGATTCCTCTGTTGAAGTATATCAAAAATCAATCAAAGGAAGCGGGGGAAAAACAGGCAATTTTAACCCCAGGAAAAGAGAAATATAACACAGGAGCTGTGTCATGATACGTTACTGTTACCCAAGATGAAGTCCCAGCTGCTTAGCCTGTTATTCAAGACCTCTGTGACCTGGCTGCAGACATCCCACAGCCTCGTCTCCCACTGCTCTGTTCCCCTCCTGAGCCCTTCTTTCCCCCAATGTGCCATGCCTTCTTCATGCTGATCCCATCTGCTGGAATGCCTTCCTCCTCCTCCACTCACCCTTTAAGACCCACCTTCAACATGATCTCTTCTGAGAAGCATTCCCTTAATGCCATGTTAGGGGCAAGGCATGACTCTATGGAAGAACAAAACCCAGAAAGTGTCAGAGCTGGAAGACACCTTGAAGATTATCTTACACAATTCTCTTCTTTTACCCATAAAGAAAAGAAGGCCCAGGGAAGGAAAGGGGCAAGCCCAAGGTGACAGCAGCTGGTCTTGCACTCAGGTCCCATGGCCCAGAGCTCTTCCTACTACGTGGTGCAGCCTCTTAATGAATCAATAAATCCATGAATGGCCAAATGGGCAAAGAGAGCATTGCTGAAGCCCTGCCCAGAGAGAACACTTTGGAATGAATAGTCACAGCTGTTCTGTGTTAAGGCCTTTCAGTGCACCCAGGAGGAAGAGGGATTCCAGAGAGATAAGAGGCAGCAGGGACAGCACCACAGGGTAGGTGGTATTTAGGGCTCCAGCATAAGCCAAGGCCTTTGAGTGCTAAGGGGCAACACTGTGAGTCTAGGGGTTCATCGGGCCACCCAGGCTCAGGAAGCTTGCTCAAAGGAAGGACAGAGCAGGCCCACAGGCCTGACTTCCTGGTCACTGTCAAAGCTGTCCCATGCTGTCCATGGTCCCCTAGGTGCTATGCTCTGAAGACAGGCAATAGGGCAGAGGATGACCTCTGCCCCTGCAGACAAGTGCTATCAGTACTAGCTCTGCTGTTGCTTCTTCCTGGCTTCTAAAGTCACCCGCACACTATAAAATTAGCTGGTGCAGCCTGATACGCTAATTAAGCCAAAGCATGACCCCCTTCAGGGATGTGGCAGGATGAGGGGGGAAAGTGCGAACCTTGGAGTCAATAGATGTTAGTCTGAATACTGGGCTCCACCTCTTTGAGTCTTCAATTTCCCATCTGAAAAAACAGGGACAATTCTCATCTGTCTATTTCTATCCTGCATGGTGATGATGAAATGAAATGATATATGAAAAATGCTCAGAATGGTGCCAGCACGTAGTAGGCACCCAACTATTGTCCATTCTCCATTTTTTTTTTTTGAAGCCTTTTATCTTCTGCTATAATTGTCAACTTCTGAAGTGTCTTCCTAAATGACCCATAATGGCTCCACACTGCCTATACAATAAAGTCAATGCCCCTCAGCATTTCATTGGAGACCTGGCCCTAGCTGACCCTCAGTCCGGATGGTTGGCCACTGTCCCTCAACCATGATTCACTCTTTAAAGCCTTCCTTCCCTTTGTTCATGTTGGTCCCTCAGCACACAAGGCTCTTTACCCATCCTCTGCTCAAAAGCTACCTTTTCTATGAGGATTTCCAAAATTAATCTTTCCTCCTTTTCAACCTTTCCTCTAATTCTTATCACTCTGTGCTTGGGATTTGTTCAGTGTTTATTAAGTACATATTATATGCCAGACTTAATTCACAGGTCTCTTTCCCACTCAGTGTGAGCTCCATGAGGTAACAAGCATTGGCTGTATTGCTCCATGGCACCCAGAAGGCCACACGGCAAGCTGTCAGCCACTAGCAGGGGCTGAGGGGAGGGAATGAAGACAATAGTGTGCATAACAGTCAGTCAGTACTCAACAAACAGGTGCAGCACCCCTGCAAGCAAGGCAGGCAGAGACAATTCAGTCTATTAAGAGGTCCAACACATAAAAGCACTCTGGCTACCATATACCCATGCCGTATGAATTCCATTTATACTGGCGGTGGGGAAGAGAAAGGAGCCCTGGTATAGTTAGGGTTATAGAAACAGTTCCAAGGAGAGACTCTGGTGGCGTGGACTAAGCAGTAGTAGTAGAAATGGAGCAAAGTAGACATTGTCAGGATACATTTAGAGGTAAAGTCAGCAGGACTTAGTAAGGGATTCGATGTGAGGATGAATGACGAGAGGAGAGGAATCAATGTGGACTCCTAGATTTTTGGCTTCAGCAACTGGGTCGATGGTGATGCCATATACTGAGAAAAAGACCCAGTAGAGATGGTCTTGAAAAAGACAAATAAAAGTTCTACTCTGGGCACATTACACTGGAGATACCTATTTAAAATTAATGTGGAGATGTCAAATGGGGACTTGGATATATAACTTGGTGCTCAGAGAGGAGGTCAGAGCTGAACATAAAAATTGGGAAATCATCAGCATACAAAGTTGTTAAAGCCACGGGTCTGAATGACGTTGACTGGAAAACCTGCAGAGAGAGAAAAGATGGGAGACCAACACAGAGCTCCGGAGCCCTCAGACCTTCAGCATTCGGGCAGAGGAGAGGCGGAGCCCATGAAGGAGACTATGGAGAAGCAGCCAATGAAAGAGTAGGAACCAGAAGAGCAGTGTATCCTGGACACCAAGAAAAGCAACTGTTGCCAAGAAGGAAGATGAGTGAGTTTTAGAGGTCCCTGGTACAACATTGTACCTACAGCTAACAATACCGTATCGTACACTTAAAAACGAGAGTAGACCTCATTAAGTGACACGACAATAAAAAAATGTTTTTAATAAATTAATTCTTTTTTTTTTTTTAATGTGCAACACAGTTGGACATGAGGCCAGATTTGAGTAGTGCAGCAGACTTGAGAAACATTTCTCACATGGGGATCCTCAGGCCAGAAAGGGAAATGACTGCCCAGGATCACATAGACAGCAGGTGGCAGACAATGCTGGGACCAGACCTCAGCCCCCCAACTGCAGAAGGCTGCCTCTAGCTCACTCTACCTTTCTGTAGTTTTTACCTTCAGTTCACCTTTGTCAGATTTACCTTTGCAAGGCCCCAAGCCTCGTATTTGTAAACAAGTACAGCAGGTCACAATTGTGGTTTCTGCTCGTGGAAGCAACCCTAAAAGGACCAGAGCTTTGTGCTAAAATGTGGTAAACAATCTTGTGCCCAAAAAGGCTGGAATGAGAGAGTAATTAGCAAGTGTGTGAGCCTCCTTGACAGCCTGGCATCCTCACCTGTGGTCTCATATAGAATGACTCCTGTGGGGTGATACTACCATTGCTTCTTTGGGAATAAGAGTGGAAAAAAATCCACCTTTATTGAAAGCTAAAAAGGCACACCTTGGGATGTGAGGCCATGCCTTGAAAACAAATGACTCAACATAAATGGGATTTAAACAATAACCAGTGGACTGTAAAAACATCTCTGCATTAATTGTGAAACATCTCTCCTGAATGCCAAAGATCTTATCACATTTCTGGCCTGACAGAGAAGAAAATGTGGTACCCTGAGCAGCCAGGTATGACAGTGGCAAGGAATATATCTCACTCCAGAGATGAACAAAGCATGACCTGGGACAGCACACTGAGAGCCCTGCCTCAGCAAACAGCGCAGGAGGCCACAGCCACCTCGGAAAGCTCCTTGATAACCGGCCACCAGCTCCAGACTGAGCAGCCTGAGCTGGACCTAAGGTCTAGCCTCAGCTCTGCCACTGACTAGCTGGCAATCTTGGGTCAGTCACTGCCTCTCTTTAGGCCTTAGGGTTGCTCTGGAAGCAATGGGATCCAGGAGGGCAGCCAAAGAAAGGGAATTAAACAGTGTTGAGACAGGATTGGGTAGCCATCTGGAAAAATAATGAAGTTGAATCTACACTTGACATTGTGTATCAGAATAAGTTCCAAATGGATCAAAGACTTACATGTTAAACAAACAAACAAACAAACAAACATAAAAAGTACTAGAGTAAAATAGAGGAAAGTCTTTTATACCCTGGAATAGGGAAGGCTTCTCTAACTCAAAATCCAGAAGTCACACAGGAAAAGACTGATAAATTTCGTCTACAGAGAAAGAAAAGGTTGCATGGCAAAAACAGCACAAAACAAACAAACAAACAAAAACACACCAAAAGTAGAAACAAAAAAAAGCTGAGAAAATATATTTGCTGTCTGAGCCACAAAGGCCTAACCCCCCTAATACATAAAAAGATCCTAGAATTTTTTTTTTTTAGACTTTATTTATTTATTTGAGAGAGAGAGAGACAGCGAGAGAGGGAACACAAACAGGGGGAGTGGCAGAGGGAGAAGCAGGCTTCCTGCTGAGCAGGGAGCCCGATGCGGGGCTTGATTCCAGAACCCTGGGACCATGACCTGAGCTGAAGGCAGACGCTTAACGACTGAGCCACCCAGGCGCCCCGATCCTAGAAATTTTTTAAAGATTTTATTTATTTGAGAGAGAACACAAGCCGGGGGTGCAGGGGCAGAGGGAGAGGGAGAAGCAGGCTCCCCCGCTGAGCAGGGAGCCCGGTGGGGCTCAATCCCAGGACCCCGAGATCGTGGCCTGAGCCAAAGGCAGATGCTTAACCGACTGAGCCACCCAGGCGCCCAGCTCCTAGAAATTCATTAGAAAAAGACGAGCAATCTAACTGGAAAAAAAGGGCAAAGGATATTGAGGCAAGCCATATGATACAGTCCCGAAGTCCTAATTCCTGGAGCCTGTGAGTGTTACATTACATGGCGAAGGAGAACTGAGATAGCAGATGAAATTAAACTTGCTAATTAGCTGACCTTCAGATAGGGAGATTACGCTGGATTATCCAGAGCGGGAGAGGGAGCCTAAAGCAATCACAAGGATTCTTAAATGTGGAAGAGGGTGGCAGAAAAGTCAGTGTCAGAGTGATATGATGAAGGAAAGATTCAACCAGCCACTTCGGGCTTTGAAGACGGCAGGAGCCACAGTCAAGAAATGCAGGTAGCCTACCTACCAGGAGCTGGAACAGGCAAGAAAACACTCTGCTTAAAGACTCCAGAAAAAAAAATGCAGCCTGTTCACACCCCGATTTTAGCCCAGGGAGACCCATTTCAGACTTCTGACCTCAAACTCTACGATAATGCATTGTGTTCTTGTTTTAAGCCACTAATTTTCTGGTAATCTGTTACAGTAGCAGTGAAAAACTAACATAGGTATGGAGAAACCCTTCATAAAGAAGAAAATACAGGAGTGACTGGGTGGCTCAGCTGGTTAACTGTCCAACTCTTGGTTTTGCCTCAGGTCCTGATCTCAGGGTCTTGTGATCAAGCCCCACATCAGGCTCTGCACTCAGCGGGGAGTCTGCTTGAGATTCTCTCCCTCTGTCCCTCCCCTCTGTCCCTCCCCCCCGGCACACACACACTCTCTAAAATTAATAAATAAATTCTTTAAAAAAAGAAGAAAATACAAAGAGCTCCTAAATATACAAAAAGGTGCTCAATTTTCATTCATAACTACAAGTAGAGGGATTAGAAAGGCCACAATCATCTTAAAGAAGAACAGAGTTTGAAAACTTAATACCAGATATTGGAATTTATTATAAAGCTGCAATCAAGGTGGAATGGTACTAGCATGCACATAGAAAAATAAATTAATGAAAGAGAAGAGAGAGCCCAAAACCAAATTTACACATATATATACAGTTTCTTGATTTACAACAAGGGAGCCTCTAAAAATCAATGGGGAAAGGACAAACTTTTCAATAGATGGCTTTAGAGCAATGTGTTGTTGTTTTTTTTTTAAATTTTTTATTGTTATGTTAATCACCATACAGTACATCATTAGTTTTTGATGTAGTGTTCCATGATTCATTGTTTGTATATAACACCCAGTGCTCCATGCAGAACATGCCCTCCTTAATACCCATTACCAGGTTTTTTTTAATACTGATTCAAAATGGATTCTAAGCCTAAATGTAAAAGGCAAAATTAATAAAGTTTCAAGATGAACACAAAGGAGAGTATTTTCATTTCATGGCCTTGGAGCAGACAAAAATGTTGTAAAGAGGGCACAAATACCTCAAACCATTAAATAAAAGATTGATAAACTCGACTTCATTAGAATTAAGGATATCTGTGCATCAAAAGACACCATTAAGAGAGCAAAAGAGTAAGCCATTGACTGGGAAAGGAAAAGATGTTCGAGATATATATATATATATATATATATTCAAGACCTTTGTTTTATATATATAAATTATATATATATAAAATATATATAATATATATAAAATTATATATATAATTATATACATAAATATAGCATATATTTTTATATATAGTATATATATTATATATAAAATTATATACATATAAAACATATATATAAAAATTATATATATAAAACATATATATATATATATATAAAACAAAGGTCTTGAATCCATTAGACAAAGGATGCCTGCAAACCATTAAGAAAAACATACACAAAACCCACTTGAGAGTCTTTGCACTTGACAGAAGAAGCTGCCTGAGTGGCCTCTAAGTATATGAAAAGGTGCTCTGCATCATTGGCTATCAGAGAAATGTAAATTAAAATGACAGTGAAGTTCCACACTACTTACTGCGCAGGATGGCCTCGATCAGCAAGACTGAAAATACCTGGCAAGGATACGGCACAGTTGGAACTCTCACATATCACTGATGGGCAATATATAATCGGCACTACTACTTCGGAAAACTGTTTATCTACTAATGCTAAGGATGGGATCCAGAAATCCTACTCTCAGTTACGTACTCAAGAGAAACCAATGTGTATGTTCACCAAAAGGCATGTGTAAGAATGTTGACGGCCTTATTCACAGTCAGCAACCCAAATCTTCAACAGTGAAACGGACATCTAAGTTGTGATATGTTCATCCAGTGGGCTAATACTGACCAATAAAAAAGAACTTCCACTACACACAAAATAAGATGATTCTTAGAGACACAATGTGTTGAACATTCGAAGCTGAACACAAAAGAGTACACAGTGCATAACACCATTTATATGAAGTTCAACCACCGACAAAACTCACTTCTGGAGACAGAAGTTGGAGTAGTAGTTAACTCTAGGGCTGGGGTATTGCCTGAGAAGAGATACCTTCTGGGGTACTTGAAACGTCCTGTGTCTTGTACTGGGTGGTAGTTTCCTAGGTATGGGCATAGGTAAAACTCATCAAACTGAACTTTTAAGATCTGTACACTTTATGGTATACATACTATATTTCCATTTAAAAAGTAAAAAAAGACAATAACCACCCTTAGTAGTTTTTCACCTATCAGATCGGCAAAAATCTAGAAGTTTCTTAACACACTCTTAGGGAGGCTGCAGAAACAGGTACTCATATATTGCTAGTGGGGGGAAAAATGGTATAAATTCCTATGAAGGCAAAATTGCCTATGAAGGCAATAAGTCTCTTGCAAAATTGCTGTACTAACTCTTTGATACAATAATTTTGCTTCTAGGAATTTATTCTTCAACGTCCCACAAATGAAATGACATATATACACAAGGTTGTTCACTACATCATTACCTATAATAGCAAAGTATCAGAGATGATCTACATGTCCACCAACAGGGCATGGGTCTAATAAATCATGGTACATAGGTATATTGGAATATTATATACCTGTAATAACTATCTAGGAAGGTTTTTATATTGATATGTAAAGATCTCCCAGATAAACTGTTGACAGAAAAAACAAGACATTACAAAGTATGTACAATATAGTACCACTTATGTGAAAGGAGGGATAAAAATATATCTTAGCGTTTACTTAATATGTGCAAAAAGAAACTAGAAAAATACAGATTAACAGGCATTAGTTGCATGTGTGGTGGAAGGGTTTTTGGGCAATGGACAAATGGGAGGAAGGGGTAGGAGGGAAGTTTTTCATTTTAAATCTTTTTATGTCTTTTAAGTTTGAATCATATGCATGTGTTAATTATTCAAAAATTAAATAAGTAAATTAATTTTTTAAGAGGTAAGGGACAATGAGGGGGTAAGAAGAATCCTAAAAGGGGTGGTTTTCCAAAACAATGTCATCAACTTCACAATTCTATCTGGTGATCATACAGAGAACCGCTGAATCTGAAGAAGACATTTAGGCTGCAAGACAGAAAAAGTTGCTAACATGAAGGGGAACTCAGTATTGAAAGGGCAGGATGAGATCATCTTATCTGGTGGCCTTAAAACCAGGCTGGACTGTCACTGGTCCACAGGAAGGCAGCATGGGGTAGTGGACCACAGGCTCTGAAGTTAGAGGCCTGGGTTAAAGACCTGACACACTGATTCCTCCCAACAAACTGCTCAGCGATTTGCTCTGAGGATTAAATGAGCTAATATAAAGCATTTATGCTTTGCCAACCCCACTGTGCACAGGACCATACAGTTTACACTTGCCTCTAAGCTCTCTGCAAGGCCCTGGGGTTTGGAGGTACGGCCACTCAGAGGAACAGCCTGTGTCAAAAAAGATTTAGTTCTATTAAATTCTTACATGACCCTGTTTGATGGGTTTCAAGCCAAGGTCAGACGCTGTGCCACACATATTACAGAGGTACAAAGGTTCAATAATTGGAAATCATCACTGAAATGAACGGGAAAAAAAGATCTTTACATAGATTATAGCTCCAATTTGGTGAGAGAGCTGGCTTTGCTTGGAGGAGGAGGCATGACACTTTCTTGCCAAATATCTAACCCTTTAACAATGCCTGTCTGGCGAGCCTGAACGCTCTAGGAAAAGGCCACCAATAAAATCCTTTCCAAAGGTCTGCGTGGAGCGGGGAGACAGGAAATGCAGTCAGCTCTTTTTTCTCTGCAGGAAGGGAAGGCTGAACAACTGCATATCAGGAGAGAAGGCAAACAAATTGCCCATTCAAGCCAAAATAAGCTGCTCCTAGGGGAAGCAAAACAGCTGGAACCAATTCAGCCAGACACGGAGGTGAGGGCCCCGAAGCCAGAGCTGGGCCTGGGAGCCAGCTTCTGGTAGGCAGGGATCTTCCGAGCAAGTGGTGGTCGCATGCCCTCATGCCACCTCTGCTGACCTCAGTCTCTGCCCACGAATGGGAGCCAGGCAGCCAGCTCTGTGAGATGTGGAGGGAAATCCTAGGTGGGAAGGCAGAAAGAAAGAAACGGCCCAGTGAACCTGCCAAGTGAGCGAGCACCTGCTGAGCACCTGTTACGTGGCAGACACTGAGCAGGCCCCTGACATACCTATGCCATTTGGAAGAACAACTTTCAGGGGTGGTTGATTGTACACATGAGGAATCAGCCTCCCTGAGGTGGAGTGACTGTGCATGGCACAGTTAGAAGTGGCCAGGCCAGCTGTGGCCTCTGGCCTCAGCCCTCTCCTTCCTGACTGTCACTTGAGTTTCTCTGTGTCTAGCTCCAGCAGCTCTTCCTTTGTCCGAAGCCCAGACTCGCACTAGCCATGGCCATGCCTGGTGGCAGACACAGAATATGTCAAGAGAAGCCTCATTGGAAAACTAAGGAAAGAACCAAACCAAATTGCAAAAGAAGGGGAAAAAAGAAACCTGGAAGCAAATGAAGTAGCAGAGTAGAATTATTTTGTTCCCTAGAGAAACCTGAAGTGTGGCTGCTGTGGGGTTTGCTTCAGGTTGGAACATGCACGTTCTGAATCCCTGTCTGGGGCAGTGGACAGCAGAAGCCTGATCTGGAACAAACCTGGCCTAGCACTGTTTCCAGATCCCCCAGATTGGGGTCCCCAGGCTCCAAGTTTTACAAATGCCTTCTGCAGCTATGCTGAGACCCTGCACTTGTGCCCGGAATTCTGGGTGGGGAAGACACTTCCCTCTCTAGCTCCTGAGGTTCCCACCTTGAGCGTCAAGCCTTCTTATACTTATCTTACAATTACTTCCTTCCTTGAAGTCTTAATATATGATGATGATGATGACGATGATGAGGAGGACAATAATAATGCCAGCTAACATTTATTGAGCCTCTACTTTTGGGCCAGGCACTGTTAGCACTTTACGTAACAACCTTATGAGGTCAATCATATGATATTCCAGATGAGGCGATCAAGACACAGGGGGGTTAAGCCACTTATACAAGGGTACACAGCTCCTAAGTGTGGGAGCCAAGACTGGAATCAAGCAATCGGACCCTAGGGTCTGTGCTCTCCCTGACCACCACCCACACTGGATAGGGTCGAAAGAACAGTCTTGCAAGTCAGGCAGACAGCTCTACTACTTATTGCTGCTTACCCTTGGACAACCTGTAGAGCCTCTGAGTCTCAGGTTTCTTCTCTATAAAGCGGGTACAGCAAACACACTTTGGGGAGTGTGCATTCTTTTTTTTTTTTTTTTAAGATTTTATTTATTTATCTGACAGAGAGAGACACAGTGAGAGAGGGAACACAAGCAGGGGGAGTGGGAGAGGGAGAAGCAGGCTTCCCGCGGAGCAGGGAGCCTGATGTGGGGCTTGATCCTAGGACCCTGGGATCATGACCTGAGCCAAAGGCAGACGCTTAACGACTGAGCCACTCAGGTGCCCCTGGGGAGTGTGCATTCTAAGACAGAGCAGGTCCTGAGTCACATCCTTCCACCCATCTCTCTTCCACCTCCCTCTCTGGTTTGTCTGTTGCACGTTCATTAGACACTAACGCTGCTTCTACACTTGAGGAAAGTTTGGCTCCCTTATATTCTGTTCTAGTCTGTTCTGTAACTGTTTTGCGCCTACTACACGGGAGACACAGCACCGGGCACAGAGGGCCCGGATCTCAGGGAATGAGACTGAAGGCAGAGAAATCCATCTCAAGTGGGCAATGGTAGAAGGGCTGAGGCGAGGAGCTAACTGTGAGAACTAGGCTTTAAGCAGTAGGAGCTCTCCTCCTTCAGCTTGTCTCCCTCTCCTGGCCTTCTGCCAGAGCCAACAGGTGCTTCTTGTCACTTCCTATCGCACAGCCCGCGCCCTGCAGGACACCCATGGAGGGTCCCATCCCTCCAGTGGTGGAGAGCCTCTGCTCCCAGCTCACACGCAAGCAGGTGGATATGCCCAGAGCCGTGTGACTGCGCCCACCTTTCCTGACTCTGCAACCATGCGTTCAACAGACTGTGAGCCAAGACCGGGCACTGAGGACAAAACAGAGAATAACAGGTCTGCCCTCCAGGAGCTCACCGGCACACCTTGCTCTCCACAGCGTCTGATGTTCTCCTCATTTGGGAGAGGACAGAGGAGAGTTGGGTAACACTGGACACCTTTCCAGAATGTTATCATGTCTCTATCCCAAGTAACAATGATTTCACTAGCACAGTTACACTAATAAGCCATTCTCCCCTCTCCCACCTTGACCAAGAGAAATGAGAAGCAAACAGAACTATAAATACACACACACACACACACACACACACACACACTTCTCTCACACCCCGTATATATCAGGTATCTCACATACATTAATCCTCACAGCAATCCTGCAAAGTGGAATTCTCCCCATTACGGAGATGAGGGGGGACATGGGAGCTCACACGGAGATGGAGCCGGTGTGAACCGAGGTTGTGTGCCTGCAGAGTCCGTGCTCTTTCTACAGCCCTAGGCTGCCTCTGTCGGCTCAGCCTGCCACCCTGCTAGCTAGCTCCAGCCCCTCCTTCATCGGGACTGTGTTCTTTCCCGTATTTAGATTCCCTGCAATCTTCTTGTTTGTGCTGGTCACAGAGGGAGCCAACCTCTCTCCTAGACCAGCGAAAGCAGCAGTGCCAGCATCCTAGGCACCACCTCGGACTCTGTGATTAGCGTGTCTTAATTACACCCAGGCTGGAGCAGTTCCGGGATCAAGTATCTGGTGCGGCTGCAAAGCATGCAGGTTTGCTGTTACATTTTCTCTCTCCGTCTCTGACTCCAGCCCCGTTTACTCCCCACCCCCTCTGCTGGCTGGCAGCCCACCTCCTCAGCTGTCCTTGGTTCTGCCTCGTTGCACATCACGTTCAGGCCTACTGCTGCCACCTCAGGCAGCTGAGCCAGTCTAAGCTCAATTCAGAAAACAGTGCTCGAGTCTCTGCCGAGTACCAGGCACTGCTCTGGGTGCTGCAAATAGGCAGGAAACAAAAAGAAAACGCAGGGGTCTTGCCCTTCAGAAGCTGAGTCAGAGGCTGGGAGACAAGTAGCCTGGAACAGAAATCACCAACAGAAGGCAGGCAGTGATGGGTTTGTAACAGGACCCTAAAATACCAGAGGAGGAGGGAACCTTGATCTTCTGTTTACACCCCTCCATTTTTCAGATGGGGAGCTAAAGCCCAGAGGAGGGCAATTAGAACAAATATCAGATAATAACAATGAACATTTCTAAAACCCTTACTAGGAGCTAAGCAGTGCTCTATGTGCTTTACATATATTAACTCCTAGAAGGTAGTTGCTACTGCCCTCCCATGGAGGGGTTAAGTACCTTGTCCAAGTTCACACAACTAGTAAGTGGAAGCCTGTATTGAACTCAGGCAGTCGGGCCCTCCCGACACTTGTGTCTCTTTAATGCACTGTGATATGGAGACTAGTCTACCTGGAGGAATAATGAGGAAACTTCTTGAAGGAATTACTCATAGGCCTAATCATAAAAACAGTGACCCTTGGTTATCCAAAACCAATTAAGGGGAAACCTCAACCAGTCAGGAGGTTAGCTTCATCTGGGAGATCCTGAGTGCCACGGAATACAAGGCAGTGGGGGGCAGTGAGCAGAGCCCCATATTTCCAAAGAAAGAGGAAAGAACTTGGAATAAGGGATTTATTCAGAGAAACAAGAGCAGCCCAGTCCTCTTCCCCTTTTATGTCTGGCTTTCTACACATGATGTCCCTGGTCTGTAAAATCTTTAATATCCTCAAATGCCACTGCCTGGGGCAGGGAGGCCAGCTTAGGTACCTTAAAAAGACACTCAATGATGTGGATAGAAATTTTTAGAAAAGGGGCTTCTAGTAAAGCCCTGGGCAATCAAAGACTTCCATTTCCTAGAATCTCCCCCAACATGTACACACACGCGCACACACACACACACACACACACACACAGAGGCACCCTGGCCTTTGATTAATCCAAAGTCCTCTCTAACTCTGCCACAGGAGTTTCAGAACATACATAGTTCTCAGTATACTCATTACTTACCAATCACTGCCAGATTATGCTCTGAGCCACAGGAGACCTATAAAAAGAAAAAAAAAAAGGTATATTAGAGAAAGAAAATTCCTTGTCCAAGGAAAAGTGCTTGACTTTTTCTCATCTGCTCACTGTCCCTTTCACCCTCCAGCCTCATAAAGAACATGACATGTACTCTCATACCTCTGGGCCTTGGCACGTGTGGGTCCTCTGTTTGGGATGCCCTCTCCTCGACTGCCTAGAAAACTTCCACTCACCCTTTAAAGGCTCGACGTGTCCCCTGAGACTCCTTTGTTTCTAGGCAGACCCAAATACTCCCTTCATGATGCAACTTATCTGTACCCCATCATAGCAGTTCTCTTGTTGCCTTTTACACTTGCTCCTGTCTCTTCACTGGACTGCATGTGTCTTGAGACCAGGCCTGAGTCTCATTCACCTCTGGACTGTACAAGGTCTGGGACTCAGTTAACATCTGCTAAGGGAGAGAATGAATGAAAAAACCAAGTACATAAAAGAAAAAATACCTACTACATTAGAGACAAAGAATCATTTGAGGCCCTGAACCTAGTGTTTTCACCCAGCAAGCAGCACTTCCTGCCTTTCAGTCTACTCGTCCCAGCCGCAGCCAGGAGGAAGTAAGTGGGAATATAAAAGCATAAGTGCTTCCCCAGGTACTAATTAAAAGAAACTGTGGACTCTGGAGAAGCATCCTGTGACCTTTATCAGGATGCTCACTTTAGCTCCTGGCAAGAGGAAGGCTTCAGGTCCCCATGAAACATCAGTGCTGCAAGGGCCCTGGAGATCATCTAGTCCAATCTTTCTACATTGTGAGGAGACAACAGAGGCTTGGTAAGAGGAAAGAACTTGCCTCAGGTGCCGGAGCAAGCGTCCGTCAAAACAAGGACTAGAGCATCCCCGATTCTCCGGAGGCTCATGCTGGTTCCTTTCTTGAGGCTGTAGCTTCTCACCCCTTCCCAGTGAAAACCACTTGGAAGTGATATTCAAAGGTCACTAGCATGGGCCCCTGACAGTCAAGGTAACAGGTTCAAAAGGCATTTGAGTATCGGAGGCCTAAGAACACACTGGTAGGTGAGAAGGGTCAGCAAAGCTTCTGAGACTTTTGTCTTTGTAAAAGCTGTGTGCTCCTGATCTCAGCTTCTGGAGGAAACAGAGATGCCCGCACTTAGGTGAACTCCCTGACAGTGTCTGGCAAAGAAGCACCTACATATTTTGCCCCAGTCAGTATTTCCAGGTGTCTAGCCTCTGCATTCCCTTGAGGCAGGCTCAGTGACTGGTATCTGAGGGGTTCCACCATCCCCCGCCCAGGGCCATAAACACAGCACAAGTTCTATGTGCTTCCTGGTGACACTGAGCTGCATCCCGAGGTTCTGTCAGAGGAAGCTGCTTAGGTTGAGGAACTGGAAAATACTTAGATGTCTAGCAACAGGGGAATGCTTATGTAAATTACGGTGGAGCCATCTGATGAACTATTACATAGCCTTGAAAAATAATGCTTACAATAAAGAAAAAAGCTCATGATATCCTATGAACTGAAAAATCACAGGAAAACTGTATATGTAATAGGATCTCGACTCTATAATAAAACACGAACAAAAGACTGGAAGAAGATACATCAAAAGTTCATAGTGATAGCCTCGGGGCTAGGAATGAGGTATGCGTTATAAATATGGTTTTTCCTTTTGCTTTTTCTATGCTCTCTAAATTTCATACAGTAATCTTATAATCAGAAAAAAATTACTAAAAATAAATATAATGTACCTACTACAAAGGAGAAATAAATAAATATGGCTATAAAATAAATATGCCATAAAATCTGATATGTTCTGAAGTTGTGGGGAAAAAGATTTGAAGGAAATATAACTAATAACAATGGTAGTTGCATCGTAATGGTAGGATTATAAGACACTTTTTCTTCTTGTCTCTGTTTTTCAAACAGTCTTTAACTGTGATGGTAGCAGTAGTGGTGGGAGAAGCAATAACAACAGGATTTAAAGTCACCATATATTGAGGATGTATAAAACCCAAGTAGCATGCCAAGGCCCTCTGTAAACATAATCTCATCTTAATCATCCCAACAATCTTTTCAGGGAGGTCTGACTGGGCTCATTTTAGAGATAAGAAAACTGAGGCCCATACTGCATTAAATAACTTTCTTGGCTAGCTAGTGGCAGCAGCAGAACTAACACCCAGGTCTGCCTGATCTCCAAGCTGATGTTCTGTACTGCTAGATGTTACCTTTGTTTTTTAAAAATAAAGTTATTTCATTTTACAAACTGCAGACAGAGAAAGGGCCCACCTCTGACTGCCAGGGTTCCCCCTGGGGCGGCAGACTACAGAGCTGACCAACCCGGAGGACCAGGGGCTTGCAGAAACAAGCCACTGACAAATGCCAGTATCAGGCAGTAGGTGCTGCCCTGAATTAATGAGTGAGGCCCTGATGAATGGAGTTTGTCAAGGCAATGTAGAGCTGGAAGCTCAAAGCTCCCCACTGCTTCTTGCTGTCTGTGCACTGGCATACAGGTCAGGAGACTGAACACCACAGGCCACAAAATCCCAGGGCTACACTCCTTCAACAAGATCGTATCAATGACCATTTGCTTCATATTGCTCCTGTCAGCATCTACCCACTACCCAGCTGCAGGCAGCTTTCTAGAAGACTCTGTTAACAATGGCAGCATGACCAGGAGAAAGAGGTTCAGAGCCAGGAAGCCAGGTGAGTCCTAGGTCCTCTGCTTTCTGGCTTTGAGACGTTTGGCAAGATACTTAACTGCTCGGGCCTCAGTGTTCTCAGGTGTAACAAGTAGATAATAGCGTCACCCTGTCTGCCTCACAGAATTGCCAGAGGACAAACGAGACTATCCATCCCATTGCAGCCATTTGTCTCACTTTCTTTACATATAAATCTGAATGTCATGCCCCTATTCAAAGCCCTTCACTGGCTCCCCGTGCTGGCTTTCAAGGCCCGCATGAGTAGGTCCCTCTTTAGCTCTCTGGCTTCACTTCTCTCTGCTACTCATGAACCCTCAACCCAAATAACATACTCCCTTTTTTTTCCATTCACACTACATTACATTTTCTCTAACAACATAAGGCAATTTCAGGCTTTTACGAACGCTATTTTCCTTGACTTGAATTCCCTCTCTCCCACTGTCTACCCAGTTAAATCCTTTAAGATTACCCAAACATCACCTCCTGGAAAAGACTTCCCTGACTCTGGAAGCAGACCCATCTGCTCCGCCCTACCTACTCCCACGGCACTACGCATCGCGGCCTTATCCCACAGGAGACATCTCTTTACAAAGTGCGCCTGTGTGAAGCACCTCTGTCCCTCAGGCGTCCAGCAGAGTGCCTCCCCAGGAATGTCTCTGTCACACAGCCCAAGCAGACAGGGCATGGAGTTGGGGGGGGGGTAGGGGTAAAAAGATGAGGGGGCCCAGAGGAGTGAGATGATCCCAAAACAAGTGTAAGGAGTGGTGTGGCCACTATAGTCCAATGGAAGCCAGGTGCTGAGATGCACAGTGACAGCAGGAAGGCACCGGGTGCGACAAGAACAGTGTTGAGGTGATGGGAGCCTGAAAAGCGATAGTAGGATTGTTTCAGGGACTCCCGCCTATGGCAAAGCGCAGCAGACCAGCAAAGGAGGTCAGACCTGAGAGATGGGAGCCCCACTACAGAGGAAGTAGGGTCCAGCTGGCCGACTGGGGCCTTCAGGAGAAGGGGGCACACCTCCCCACAGGTGAGGGGACCAAAAGTGGCTGTGGAAACCTGTCCTGACTCGGTGCTGCTCAAGCACTACAGGGGTCTGCTCTGTTCAGGCCCCGCAGCCACAGGACGCAGAGCCGCAGGAAACAATTTCCAAACCCCCAGCTGCCACAGGGCCAAGATCTCCCGGCGAGCCTCCTGCCAGGCTAGACTCCGTCAGTTCTTGTGAAGAGCGTCGCAACTCCTCCGGGGCCTGGATACCACTAAGGACAGCTGGACTGGGATGAACTGACTGGTGGTAGGTGCCCAGGGAATACTCGCTTCGGCAGCACTAAGACGAAAATCGGAACGATATGACAGTAGATGCCCAGAGAATATATGCTGAATGCATTAATGGGTTAAACGAATGAATAACTAAATGAATAAGCAAAAACTGGATGAATGTGAACACACCTGCCAAATGCTACATGTGAGTACTCTAGCTCCGGGCACCACTGTTGTACCACTTCTAAAAACAGGTGACTGTTCCTTACTGAGTGCTTATGGCCAGCCACCTGACTGCTTTGCCTGTATTATTTACTTATGCCAACGCGAGCAGATAGGTTCTTTTGTTACGACTGTTTTTACAACGGGGGCGATTGGGGTTCAGAGAGTACAGTAACTTGCCCAGTCTCTTCCAGCTAGTGGAGGTGCAGGATTCTATGATCTTTCAGATTCAACTTTTCTGTCCTCCCAATAGTTGGCAAACAGGATGGAAATAAACCACACCCACCCAGTACCAGTTCCTTATATCTGGAAACCATGTGCCTATTAGCAAGGGATCTTAAGCTGGGGCAGCCCTAGACTTACAAAGCGCAGACATCTTCCTGGGGCTCGGAGGGCCCACCTGCGGACCAATCAAGAAGCTGCTCCAGAGCTTTTTCTTTGGGGGAAATGGCTGTAAAGTGGCAACAAAGCTTCGCCCCTGCCCTCCCTAGCAGGTAACTCCGACAGACTGTTCAACTCTGAACGTGGGGGGCGGGGGGGCAAGCAGGGAAGGTGTGTGTGACCGGGACTCAGGGGGAAGTAGCACTGAGATCCCCAGGAGAGGATGCGGGGCGCCTGGGCCAGTCCCGTGCCACCGGCCAGGAACCACCCACCTCTTCCTAGGAACAGCACCCCCCCCCCCCCCCCCCCCCCGGGCAGCCCTGGGACCAGCCGGAGCACAGCCACAACAGCCTGCGGGGCCTTCTGATTGGTTCCCGCCCTGTGCCAATGGGCCCGTGTGCCCCGCGGATGCCATGGCAACCAGGCGCCTGGCGGAGGCGGGCCATTCCCGGGGACTCGGAGGAGGGATTCGAAGCCTGGGCTCTGCGCCGCCGCCAGGGTCTTTGGCAGGCACCACCGCCCGGAGGAGAAGCATGTTGGGAGCAGCTCCAGAAAGGCAGCCTCCCTATGGCGGGGGTTAACAGGGAAGGGAATGGGTGCCTCAGTGCAGCCTTTGCTAGAACTCCGCCCAAACCCAGTTGCCGTGTGTGTACAACTCTGAGGCGACAACTGGAATTTCTAAACCTGTTAGAAAAGCAGGCTGGAAGGGCTGGGCATGTTTTACAGGCAAACTGCAGTCCTGTCAGCCAATGGAGTTTTACCCTGAGGCTCAGAAATAGCCCCAAATGGAGGTCATCGAGGCAGGAGACAAGTAGCACAGTTGCTTGCTTTTGGAAGTACCCAGCTTTGTTGCAAAGATACTTCTAACTCCTTTGTGAGGCTTCAACTTTTAACTGAAACCTAGATGTCAAAGGAGGCCAAAAAATAAGAGGCTCCATCTGTCCTCCAACTCCAGGTCCCATTGATTGGGTTCCCAAAGAACCCATTTTCCCTGTAAAGCCAATTCCTTTCTTTCAAAGTACATTTTATACGTAAGAGGCTTAAAGTAGGTTCTACTACTTCCTCAGAGAGATTGGGATGGGGAGGGAGGGAGCTAAAATTTGGTAAATGCCTGGATGTCAGGCATATGGCATCATAGAATTTCACTCTACCTGCACAGGCTCACATCCTCACAGCTACTCTGGGAAGTGGGAATCTGCGTCCCTACTCAACAGGTCAGCAAACTCAGAAGAGCTAAATCACTTGTCCCAAGTCACAAGGGGCTACACATCCAAGTCAGCCTTGATCCAAAGCCTCTGAGCTTCACCACCATACATACTGTCCCTCCTCTTCTGATACTGGTATCAGATCACCCCCATCACTGAGGCTCAAACTCTCAAGTGGCAGCTCTATCTCCTACTCTGTCTCCATCCTGTTAGTTCTGCCCTCTCAAAGACTCTCAAATCAATGTCCTGATCTCCAGCTATTCCATCTTCAGTCCTTTTCACTCCAGCCTGGATTTTTTTTTTTTTAAGATTTATTTTATTTGGGGCGCCTGGGTGGCTCAGTCGTTAAGCCACCATTAAGCTCAGGTCATGATCCCAGGGTCCTGGGATCGAGCCCCACATCAGGCTTGATCTCAGGGTCCTGGGATCCAGCCCCGCATCGGGCTCCTTGCTCAGCGGGAAGCCTGCTTCTCCCTCTCCCACTCCTCCTGCTTGTGTTCCCTCTCTCGCTGTGTCTCTGTCAAATAAATAAAATCTTTAAAAATATATATATATTTATTTTATTTATTTTAGAGAGAAAGAGAGAGCACGGGAGCAGGGGCAGAAGAGGGAGAGAATTCTCAAGCAGACTTGCCACTGAGCATGGAGCCCCAATGTGGGGCTCGGTGCCAGGACCCTGAGATCATGACCTGAGCCAAAACCGAGAGTCGGACACTCAACCAACTGAGCCACCCAGGCACCCCCCATCCTGGACTCTTTTAAGAGCCACCTAAATGACTCCAAGCTTTTTTCTGTCATGTCATAATCTGATTTTTTTTTTTAATTTGGAAGTTGTCATAGTCTCAAAGACTCCTAACAACTTCCTACCAAACCTGATCTCTCTCTCTCCTTTGCTACATAGAAACCTACTAGCCCATCAACACACGTAGCTTCTCTGTCCCTGGGAAATCTGTTTCCCCACTTTTGTACCTTTATTTGCACCATTCTCCCTTCTCCATATCATTATGAACCCGACTAAGCCTACATGACTCAGTTCCAAACCCCCTGCCTTGAGGAAGCCTCCCAGATCTTCTCTCAAACCCTACCACTTGCCTTGGCTAAAGTTTCCTTTTGTCAACTCTCCTTCGTCCACTATTAATAATTTGGGCACTGGGGTAGGGCATGTCTGCCCAGTCGGTGCAGGGTAACAGTTATAGAACCAGAAGACCTGGATGTGAGTCCTGGCCCTGCCACTTCCTGGTCACGTAGCCTTGGGCAAATCTCTTTGCCTCCCTGGACTTCAGTTCCCTCATCTTTAAAACTGAATAGTAACAACCAAATAGATCTCATACATACTAAAACCCGTTCATGCCCCCCCCCAACTACAGAATAAAATTTACTTTGAGCTTGACACTGTTCTGCAGCTATGTGTCCACAATATATAAAAATATATGATTTGGGAGCATATAAAAGGAACTGGCACGGGTTCATTTCCCTTTTCAACAGAGTTCCTCCATTGGCAAAAAAAGGAGAGGGTTTAAGAAATGTCTGCTGAATTCAAATATAATATACACAATTAAACTAGCAGACACTCAGAAATGCTTGCTTTCCCCACTTAAAGGGAATTCCTTTCTCCTAAGTTGCCATGTTGATACAGGAACTCCTGTTTCCTGTGGCCAACCTAACCGGTGTGGATGGACTATGGATGGACACCCGTCTCAGAGGAGGTTAGTGTATAGATTGGCTGTAGCCTGTGAAGTGGCCTAATGGGAAAACTCTGCCTGTAAGGGGTGATGGGGAGTAAGTCCTCTAGTTGGTAGCTGGAGCAGTGGCTGGAAGAAACAGACACAAGGTTAATAGAAGGAGCAGTTACAGGTAGAAGAGCCAGACAGCAGGAGCAGTCAAAGTGGAGAAGAGTAGCTAAGTCACTGAGATTCCTTGATTCTACTGCTGAGGGCATAAGAAGGTCTAAGTTTTTGAGGTGGCTTGTGTTCTATTTGACCTTCTAGTTGTTCTTTTATGAGATATTCACTTTACCTATTTTCCCTACTTATACCCATTCTTACAATTCTAAAGTAACCTAAGACTACCTCTGATCCTTACTAAAAGCACCTAATGCAACAATGCATCTAGACTTCAGAAAAGGCACACCATTAAGTTACTTATACCCTTGAGAACAGCATGGAACCATGTGAGCCAAACAACCAACCTCAAATACAGGTAATTAATAGAATCAGGCCAGTTAAACATCCTATAGCATCTTTCTCAAAAACAACTGAACTCTTGCCTAGTTATAGCCAAGACTGGCTGAAATTTAAAAAGACTGGCTGAAATTTAAAAAGACTGCCAATTCCAAGTGCTGGTGAGGATGTGGAATAACTGGAAAACCCTTACACTGCTAGCAGGAATATAAATTCAACAACTGCTTTGAAAAACTATTTGGCATTATCTACCAAAGCTAAACATAGGTTGATATAGATAGATATATAGATGCCAGGAGACCCAGGTACCCAAAATGAATGATTACTTCGTTCTATCCAAAGACATGTATAAAAATGTTCATAGCAGTTTTATTCATAATAAAATAAAAACATAAAATTAACCAAATATTCATCATCAGTAGAATGGATAAAATGTATTCAGAATACTTTATAACAATGGGGGAAAACTGCTATTCACAACATGGATAAATCTTCAAGAATCTTGGTGAACAAAAAAAAAAAACAGACACAGAAGGATAAACAGTGTGTGACTCTACTTACATGAAGCTCAAAAATAGGCAAAACTTATTTCAAATAAATAATATAACTGTTCTGAAGAGGGAAAAAGTAACCAATCCTAGTAACTTTTTTTAAAAAGATTTATTTTTTTAAAGATTTTATTTAGTTAGTTGAGAGAGGAAGAGAGAGATCAGGAGCAGCAGGGAAGGGTAGAGGGAGAAGCAGGCTCCCCACTGAGCAGGCACCCTGACATGGGACTCGATCCCAGGAGCCTGGGATCATGACCTGAGCTGAAGGCAGATGCTTAACCGACTGAGCCACCCAGGCGCCACTATTTATTTTATTTTAGAGAGAGAAAGAGAGCATGTGTGTGTGTGCGTATGAGTGAGCAGGAAGGAGGGGCAAAGGGAGAGGGAGAGAATCCCAAGCAGACTCCCCACTAAGCACAAAGTCCCATGGGGCGTGAGAGGCCTCAATCCCAGGACCCTGAGATCATGACCTCAGCTGAAATCAAGAGTCAGATGCTTAACTGACTGAGCCACCCAGGTGCACCCCCTAGTAACTTTTAAACAAGTTCTTTGACTTTCTTCCATCTAAAAACAAAACAAAACAAAACAAAAAACTGTAAAAAAAAACCTTTAACTTTACTTAGTGGATTCATTTTTTTTCCCATAGTAGTATACATGTATCAACTCTGAAAGTATTTTGTATGTATTGTAGGACTGTGCAACTGAGGAAAATATTTTGTATGTATTGTAGGATGGTGCAACTGAGGAAAAATTTGCCTTAATGACTCTGGGAGCCAGAGTTTTCACTATAGACAAAGGAAACACAAATATGGAATAAGGGATGGCAAAGAGGAACACTGTGGACATTGGATTTGAATGAGAGGTATCAGTGTGAACTCATAGTTTCACACACACATACACACACACAGGATAAGTTCAACCAATATGAAATTTCCTAGAAACAATGACACCCCAGCAGCAATAAGTTCACTTGGTGACCAATTTTGGCTTTTAAATACTATTTGACTAAGAGGAATCAGAGCTCCTTGGAGAAATGGCTGATTCTAGGATTGGGACAGGGAAAGAACAATTGGAGCCCGGAACATCTATTTGTGCCAGGAAGTAAGGAACTGATCAAAAGATGACAGGGAAATATCAGAAGGATACCAGGTTTTCCTGAAGGGTTTTCCAATGGCTAAATCAGGGAGAATTTGAATATCAGAATGAATAATGACAGTAGTAGATTATGACTCACTGAGTAAAATAAAAATTCATAAGTACTTCCTGAATAATAAATAAATAGGGGAACAGGAAAAGCTCTTCCTTAGAGTACGATGTCAAAAGTAATAAATGTAAAAGGAATAATTTGGAAAGAAAATAATTTTGCAATAATAGTAGTTAATTCAAGCAAGAATCATGAATGCATGTTGAAATTACTGGGCAAATGTCTAAAGAGGAACAGAATACTTACATAGTTTCAGAGTATCTCTTCACAGATCTTTTTTTTTTTTAAGATTTTATTTATTTATTTGACACAGAGAGACACAGCGAGAGAGGGAACACAAGCAGGGGGAGTGGGAGAGGGAGAAGCAGGCTTCCCGCGGAGCAGGGAGCCCAATGCGGGGCTGGATCCCAGGACTCTGGGATCATGACCTGAGCCAAAGGCAGACGCTTAAGAATGAGCCACCCAGGTGCCCTCATTTCTTAATTACAAACGAGAAATGGTAACTCTGTAGCAGAGAAAGGAGGCAGACACCACCTTACCCAAGCGATCTAAGTCAGCATCACTAAGAATGGGATAAACTGACATCAGGTGCCTCTTCGTGCAATGCATTAAAGACACAACATCACTTATTTAGCATTCCTGCCCAAAGTGCCTATGTGAAATGCAATCATGAGGGAAAATCAGATAAAACCAAACTGAGGGCCATTATACAAAACAACTGTCCTGTACTCTTAAAAAATATCAATGTCATAAACGATAAAGACAAGCTATTCCAGATTAAAAAGACATGACAACTAAATGCAGTATATGATCCTGGGTTGGATCCCAGATCAAAGTGAAAAACTGCCATCAAAGATATTGAGACAATTGGAGAAACATGATTAGATAACACTATCTATCAACATTAAATCTTCAGAAAAGAGACAGAGGACACGAACGCACACATGGGATAAACTGTCACTCGAACCAACGTTCCTTCAGCAAGAAACCCACAGGCACACAGAGAACTAAACCTCGTCCTCAGCCTCTGTCACACTGAGGGAGTCCGAGAAATGGTCTGGGTCCTAGCTCTGGCCTTAGCTCTGGCCTGGAATGCTGCAGCAAGCTTCCCTGGTGCTCCTCTCCTCTCCAGTCTCTCCCTGTTCTTCCTAAAGTACACGAGGACTCTTTTGCCCCACGTTGCCCAAGCCCAAATTCCTTTGTCTAGTACTGAAGAACCTCCATGGTCTGGACCTAGTGTGGTCCTCCAGCCTCTATCCCGAGTAGAATCATCCACAAATACTTCCGCGCCTCTTCAGACCCCCAGCACAGTATCCTACCACCCCACTCCTCATCATGCTGGGCTCATGTTGCCCCCTTGGGGCAGCGAACCTTCACCATTCATCCTCGGGAAGGAGGGAGAGAGGAGAAAAGGAGAATGAAAGGGACTGCTAACATTTATTAACTACTAAGTCCCATTCTAGGCAATTTATATGAATTAACTCATTATGCCTTCATTTGATAAATTAACCGAGGAACAGAGGGGTTAAACATTTTGACTAAAAACATATCGCTAAGAAGTGGCCAGGCCACATCAGAAGTAATTACTCCCTCCTCTGGACTCTGCTACAGAAATAGCACTTATTTCTCCTATTATTAAGTGGTTCACGTGTTTGTCTCTTCCCAGATTACACAGATTATAACTTTCTTAAGCATGAGGACTGTGTCTCATTAATCTCTTTGCTCCGTGGCTCACACAGTACGCTGCACATAGTAGGTCCCGATCACATGTTTGTTGAAGTCACTCATCCGTGTACCTCCCTCCCACAGCTCTTGGCTCTGAGTCCAGCACACAGTAAGTACTCAGGAAATGCTAGATGAATGACACTGGATTTATCCTTGAACTTCCTCAGCTACTTAACAGAGTCTCTGTAAGTAACAGCTGAATTCAGAAACTAGATCATTCTTCAGATGTTCAGAATTTGAGTCAGTGGATACACAGAACTGCCTCCCAGGACAAGACAGGTAGATCCCACAAGGCCTGCGGAAAAGCCCTGGGTGATCCCCCAGGGTGGGAACAATAACAAAGCGAACCCCCTAGTGTGTGAAGGGAGGTAGCACAGTCCCTCCTATCTTGATTCTATCTCCAATAAGAGTAACAGTAAAAAACACCCGGACCCCGAGCCATTTGTACACAAGGCCCAAGAATGCTCCCCTTTGCTGCAGCTACACAGCAGAGCCTGCTGGGCCATCGCCAGGCATGGGGCAGGAGCACCTGAACGTGGCCCCGACCAAGAGGCCAGGTGAGGCTCCTCACAGAATGGATCACTTTTGCTTTTTTTTGATTAAAATAAAACAAAAAAATCTAGAGGCCCATATTCTAAAGCGTTATTCTTTCTGGGATTAAAAAGTCAAGAATGCAGATAAGATGTGACAGAGATCAAAGCTTATCATAACAAGTGTGTGCGCTACAACCACGAGCACGGCACTACTGATGACGATCGTATCTGCTGCAACTGGGGCCGTGTGACCCAGCCGGCCGCACCTCCTTCCCAAGAGCCGCCCCACAAGTCAGCAGTCGGATGAGTGCTGCTGGCCTGTCCCCAGGGGCAGCCCGCGAGAACCCCCCCCCCCCCCCCCCCCCGCCTTCACTCCAGTTCCCGGCTGAGTGACCATCTTGATCACGATGTGACTCTGCAACTTTTCTGGTTCAAGAAAAAGTTGAGGGTTATCAGGTTCTGTGCTAGGCTACACACACAAAATAATTTTTAAATAAAGTTTATTCATATTTTTTCAGATTATAAAAGTAATTCACAGTATTGGCAAAAGGCTTACAATGAGGAAAACTTTAAAACACCTATAATCCCACCACCTACTATTAACACATGGTGTGTTTCCTTCCGATCTTTTCCTTACCAATATTGGTGTATTAATAAAATATATGTAATTTCAGAAACACAGTTGGGGTCATGCTGTATATTCAGTTTTATTTTATCATGATTTTTGCACTTAATGTTGTTTCCTATGTCATTACTTTTATTGAAATTGTGATTTTAAGGCTTTAGAGCAACATAGAAATGTACCCTAAACCCTAATTTCATTATTTCCCTACTGTTGGATACTCAGATTGCTTTCAATATTTTGCCACTATAAATTGTGTTGTGATGAACATTCTGGAACAAAAATCTTTGCCTACATCTCTGATTATTTCATTGGCATAAATTTTCTAAAGTAGAATTATTGAAAAAAGGACTGTAAACCTCTTTAAGGCACTTACACGATTCAGGCAGTACATTTTATTAGGGTCACTGACAAAATAGATCACAACCAGCAGAAAAAGAACAAAATGAGGAAAGGGTAACAATATGGAAGTAATAATATTGGCTAACATATATTGGATATCTATGTGACAGGGAAGGTGCTTAAGAGCTTTGCATGCATTAGCTCATGTAATCTGTGAATTAATCCTATAAAGTATGCATAGATAAGGAAACCAAGGTTCAGAGACATTAACTGGTCCAACATCACAGTTAGTAGGTGGCATAGCTGAATTTCAATCCAATTACGCGTGCGATTCCAAGAGAGTACACTAACTGTTCTGCTGCAACGTGTCATGTAAAAAGTAAAGGGGGAAAATGAGTGTTTTCAATCTGGAAACGAGAAAACTTGGATGGTACAAGGGCCACAGCACAGGGAGAAGGGGAATCAGATTGCAGAATGAGATGGCAGAATGAGGATCAATGGATAGAAATGTTTAAAATGTCAAAATACACCTTAATATCAGAAAGGCCATTCTAAAAACGAAAGTCTACCAACAATGGAAGGGCTGTCTCCAGGCGGGCCAAATTTAGTCATACAGACCCTTTAAAAACAGAGTTTTCGCCAACCGATGGCAGAAGAATCCAGCAAGATTTGAAGCACAACAAGAATCAGAGGCACTGTAGCTGGTTTTGAAGACAGAGGGGCTGTATGCAAGGACTGGGGAGCATCACCTAATTGCTGAGAGCAACCTCCGGCCAACAACCGGCAAGGAAACGGGCCCTCGGTCTTACAACCAATGAGCTGAATGAATTTACAAGCAGATTCTTCTCAGAGCCTCCAGATAAGAATCCAACTCAGCTGATGTGTTGATTTGGGCTTTGTGAGATCCTACCTGGCTTAGCCCACCCAGACTTCTGACCTACAGAACTATGAGCTAACAAAGAGATGCTATTTTAAGCCACTAAGTTTGTGGTAATTGATGCAGCAAGAGAAAACTAATACATAGGTAAATGGATAAACAAACTGCAGTATATCATATACTGGAACACTACTCAATAAAAAGGAACCATCTACTGATACACATAACATGGATGAATCTCAAACACAGTGCACTGAATGAGAGAAACCAGACACAAAGAAAGTATATACTATATGATTCCATTAATATGAAACTCTAGGAAAAACAAATCTGATTTATAGTGATAGAAAGCAGACAGACAAATCTAATTTATAGTATACAAAGGCTGGGGTCGGGGTGGGTGGGTGGACTGGTCCCATCTCCTTCCCATCTGACTTTTCGGCCTCACCTGCCCCCTCACCAGCACTGGAGTGAAGGAGGCCCGTTCACTTCTTTCCCTGCCACTCTAACAAGACAGAAGGCCCCGTTAGCCCCTAATGTGGGTAAGGTGTTCTATCGAAAGCACAATCTGAAACCTTAAAACACACTTTCCAAAAGGGAGTAATCAAGTTTTCAAAAAAGCTATGCCACAGGGGCGCCTGGGTGGCTCCGTGGGTTAAGCGTCTGCCTTCGGCTCAGGTCGTGATCCCAGCGTCCTGGGATCGAGTCCCACCTCAGACTCCCTGCTCAGGTGGAGCCTGCCTCTCCCTCTCCCACTCCCCCTGCTTATTCTCTCTCTCTCTCAAATAAATAAGCTATGCCACAGATTTCTCTTGTCAAGTTCCTTTTAACAATGTGTCCCATTTATAGAGGGGCCATACTGAGAGAGTTGAATATTCCCAATAATTTAACACTTACAAAAAGCATTTTGAATAAGTAGCAGACAGCACTGGCGACGGAGGAACTCGGGAATCTGGCCCCGCCTTCAAGCAAAACAGAGGTCAAATATCTTTGAATGAGCTACTTGCTCCAGCAGCTCCCATGTGAGGCTGTAAACATAAGCTGCCACTCTCTGCCACGAGCTGTAGCAAGGTTCTCAGTCACAAACTGTGAGGAGGCTGCTGCAGAAGCCCAGGGAAAAGCAGGCTTCACCTCTGGTCCTATCGCCTATTCATTCCGCGAACTTGGCCAAATTACTAAGACTGCATAAGCCTCAATTTCCTCATCTGTATAGCTGGAATTAAAGCAATAACCTCACACGACTATCATGAGGATTGAATTCAATTACCTATATTTAGTACCTTGGACAAAGTAGACACTTCTATGCTAGTTCACTTGCCCCTTCATCTGTCTGGAGATCCGATGGCCCAGGGAAGCAAGAGGGGAAGTGGGAAATTGTTGAAGCGGGGAAGCAATCTTTTCTCCCCAGACCTCTATTATCCTCCATCAAAGAAAAAAAAAATTAGAAGAGAAAACCAACTCTCCCAAAATTTTCTGAACTTGAGTCTCCCTAAATGTGTCAGCTATGATAACTTTATGAGCACATACACATTTTTATATTCATCAACTAGCAACAATTTTAGACCTCTATAGGGCACTTTAAAAGCACTGCATTTATTTCCATATTAATCAAAAATGGTCCTAAACAATAGCTTTTTTCCCTTTTACAATTGCTGGGGAAATACTGAGTGGCATGGACGCTGCATCAGAAATTCAAAGATAAACAAGGTCCCTTTGAGGGTTTCATTCAACTGGACCATAAAAGGCAGCCGAGAGTTCTCTTACTAAAGAGGAAGGACAGGCAGGCTCAGGAATGGTGACAGCACCGGTGAAGAGCACTGAGCAGAGGTGAAATAAGCAATTTACCAGCACCTGGACAAAACAGAACGAACCACCTACCATTCCCCGCCTGCTCTCCCTCCTGAGCCTCCTCTTCGTGTTAGGGGCTGCCACCGCCGTCCTCGTAGTCACCTCAGGGGCACCCCGGAATCCCCCTCCCACTCATCAGTCCTGCCAACCATCAGGTTCTCTAATTCTGCCTCCCTGGTTCTGCCCTTCTTCATCCCCATTGTCACTGTGCTATTTCAGACCCTCAGAACATCCGTGCTGGACAATTGCAATAGCTTCTAATTATTCCCTTTCTCTGTTGTTCCCCTTCTGTCCAGTTCACTGGGTGCCCAAGGTAACCTTTCTAAATCTCAGCTCTGACTAGCGACTCCCCTGCTCAAAACCTGCCGATGGCTCCCCTGTGCCATGAGTCTTTTCACCAGACATTTCAGTCCATCTGTGAACCAAATACACCTCTCTTTTGCAGCCTGATGGCCTACTGCGTCTGCCCCCAAGAACTCTGTGTTCCAACCAAAGTGGCCCATTCACTGATGATCTCTTGTGCCACCAAGGGCATTTCCCTCTCTGTGCCTCTGTCTACACTAGTCCCCCCTTTCCTATCCTGGCCTCCCAGCTCCTCTGGTCAAATTACTGCCCATCCTTCACGCTCAGTGAAGACCTACCTTCTCCATGAAGTCTCCCCTATCTCTTAGCTGGAAGAAATTTCACCATCCTCAGAATTTCTAGAGCACTGTATCTACGCTTCTTAAGACAATGGCATTTTCTTCCATGACAGCTGTGTATGTGCTTGCTCTCTCTGTCCTGCCAGCCTAGAGACTTCTAGCTCCTACGTTCCACTCTACCTCTAGTACCAGGTCCACAGCATCGCAGAAGAGCACATGCTTTTTTCTCAGGGCCTGTTCCCACATCTGTAATATGAACACAAGTCAACCTAACTCACAGGAAAATCAAGGGATTAAAGAAGATAACATATGCAAATTACCGGCGCGCTGTAGGGTAGTCACCAAATCCCAAACCCCTTTCTTCCTTTCCACATAGCAGAGTACTTGTTGAACAAACAAAAGCTTACATGCTTTATAGTTTGCAAAGAAAGGTTATTATATTTTTTTCATTGATGGAGGGAGAGAAGGAAGGAAGGAACAAATGAGCAAAGAATCACCAAATAGGTAGGAGACGTGAGTAGCCCAGTCTGACTGGTCTGAACAACTCACACTGGGGTTGGAAGGGTAGATTATGAAGGAGCTGGAATGTTTGAGCCTGGTAGTTTCAGGGAGTTTTAAACTCAAAAGTGGGTGAGTGCTTAGCCTCTACCAGTCTGCATGATGGATGAAGAACTAAGGACCAGGAGCTCACTAAGAGGCCGCTACAGTGGTCGAAGGAAGAGGGCACCACTGCCTGGCTGTGGCTGATGGCAGCCACAAGGGAGCAGACAGGAATGGCTGGATTTGTAAGGCGGGCCCAAATGAGAAAAATGACAGGGTTGGTGAGTGCTGACTGACTGCATGACTGGAGAACTCTCATCAAGCTGAGTCTCAGAGGGCTCCAAGTCTCGATACTTAGGGGGACAGAAGAACACCTGGAGAACCGAAGGATCGCTGGGAGGTGGGGAGGACATGTGGGGAGCAGCACATGCAGGAAGAACACAAGTTAATTTTTTTAGTTTGAGGTCGAAGGCAGGCAGAGATGAGGAGTTAGTGCGTGGTGGTCCTGAGGGACTGAGAAACCACTTTAGAAACAAACCAAAACCTCCTTTTGTACATGAGGGCCTACCAGGACTCACTGAACAGGAATCATGTAGGACCAACTGTCCCATACACTGACTCCAGGAGCTCTCTGAGGAGCAAGACACACGGGGATGTCTGCCTACCCATCAGCCACACCTGCCTGGGAGGAGGTCACTTCTTCTAGGCTGCCCTTCCTTACACTGACAAGACGTAGTACTGAAAAAACAGGTCCCAGGTTGTTTTATGTGCAAAGAGAAATTCAGAGAACTGGTGTCTTCTCCAAAGAAAGGCTTATGTGGACAAAATAAAGTGCATTTCCAGCCTAAAATCTAGCTGTGATTAGTATCCAAAAATTTATGAGCCGGGTAACCTAAGGTTAGCCACTTAAACTCTCTGGGTCTTGGGTGTTCTATTTCTTAAGGGCAATAACAGTATCTCACATGCCAGAAAGAACCAGAAGATTTCAGGAGGTCTCACAGTTCTGAGATCTTCAATTCAGTACTGAGGCTAAATCCTGCCGGTCAGACTCAAATCTCTCAGAACCCCTAGACGGTGACTCGCTGCAGAAGCCTCCTTGGCGTGGAGATGGGGAGAAACCTGGCAAAAGCACAGGGGCAGAGATTCCAACTGCCAGGTCCCTGTCACAAGAAGATACAGCTAGAATATTAAAGCTGGCCCAGGGACAGAAGATAATTAATCTTCCAAGCAATAAAAATATTTAATTCATTCATCTGAGAGAAATGACAAGAGAGAAGACAGATATTTGCTTTTTCGCTCTCTGTTCTGACAAGGTTGCTCTGGATGGATCGTAGAAACGTTTAATGAACATTTAATAGAAGAGCCTGAGATGCAAACAAGTAAATGATGATGGGGCCTGAGTGGCAAGCAGTGGAAGCTACAACCAGGGCACACATTTCCAGAGCAGAGCTTTGGGAAGAGAAGCTTATCTGCAGTAGTTCAGGTGACAACAGAAGGGAGTAGATGGGGATGGATATGTGGGAAATTGCAGAAGTGGAATCCTAAGATTTGATAACTGGATGGATAGATATGAAAGGAAGGAAGAGGCACATGGAAGCTGCCGAGCTTCCTAACCAGCATCAGAACCAGGAAGTCACCAAAGTAAGTAAGAGGACAGCCACGCGGAGAGAAGGAAAGGGGAGTCTCTAGGTCTTGGGGACAGTGTTAAAGGACCAGACAACAGTCATCAGCAGTGAGCACTACAATCCCTCCTTCACCTCAGCCTTATGGCCTTTGAAGGAATGACCACAAAGCACCAGAGCTGTCAGCCCACATCTGCTCTATGGCCAAAACAGGGGAGCGGGTGTCTAGGGTCAGGAAAGTATATTCAGGGAAGTGTTCAGGGGCTGAGAGTAGCAAAGCGGGGGAAGAGGAGAAAATGTAAGAAGTCCACTGCTTTAGATCCTTTACTGGTTTTGTTTCTCATATACCTTCTTCCTTAGGGAGGGCCAATGAGGACTCCAAGAAACAGAAAAGCATTTCCAATGCTGGAAATGGGAGCCTGGCCCAGTGGAGCAGGGAAGGGAGTGGTCCTCAGGGAAAGGAGCTTGGGTTCTCCAAGCTGCCCTTGGCAACAGCCAACATGAATGCTTGAAGACTAAGAACCACTCTTAAGCATCCTTGACCAAGGAGGCTATGGGCAGGGGTACGCAAGTTCAGGAAAAGACTATCCAGAGCGCTTCCATGATGCCTGGGCATTCACTGTGCCTGCAGCCCTGCCTTTCGCCTCCCTTTATGTAACCCTGCAAGGAAGAGAGGAGATTTGACAAACTTCAAATTATATTCTCCAGCTTTTCTCTGTCTATTCCAACCACTTCTATGAAATGTTCAGATGATGCTCACTCTGATGACAAGTCCTAGTATGACCCCAAAATGAGAATATATGGAAATTTCTATGAATGTGCCAGCCTCTGAGTAGAAACCTGCCTAAGCATCAAGAAGCATTTCATCTTTCCTTCCCTCCCTTCCCCTCACCCATTTCTTTCTTTCTTTCTGCAAATGCCAACTAGATGCAAGGCCTACTAATTTACAAATGAATATACCTTCCAAGACCAGGGAAATTATTTAAAGGCACTTAAAACCACAGGCTCTGACCCAAAATAAAATAAGTAAAATAAAGTGAAATAAAATAAAAGGGAACCTCTGCTTTGAAGAGGTCTGGATCTGATCTGGCCATCTGACTTCCAGGGCCATCAAAGCTTGATTTCACAGCCAGAATGCCTTGTGTCTTCTGAGCATGTTCTTCTGCTCACTCCACTTAGCTCAAGCCACAGACTACTTGACATTTGAATTGTCAACTGTCTTCCAAAGCATGTTGGCTCTGAAGTTGGCTTTGAAAGATCCTGTGCAAATGGTTCACTTGATTAGCAAACTTTGATATGTCTATCAGAAAATGGGTATACATTTCTGCATTTCAATTGTAACGTCAGTACTTGGTCTGAAGACAGAATTCCTCATACTGAATTGAGACCATCCAAAAGATTCAGGGAAAATTACTAGGGAGACTGTTTTATTCCCACCCTCTGATTTCTCCTCAAAAAGGAAAGAGATGCTGTACAGAATTTAAATGGTCTAACAAAAGTTGTCTTTAAAGCAAATTTCAGTAAATTTAAGTATACTTCATTGAAAACAATTTTCAGTCAAAATAAGCCCAATTTTCTCACAAAATAACATAAAAGTACAATGGCCTGGATTTCTGCTACACTCAGCTTTTCTGTCTGTGAGAATTTGAGCCCTCGCTCTGAGGCAAGACCCGTTCCTACCAAATATTCTTGGGGAGGCAACAGCCCCAAGGAAAAACCAGTTCTGGCCTCATCTGGCTTGGCCTAGGAAGGAAGGGGTATGACTGTCTAGCAGGGATCTGAGTGACCTAGGAATCTGATGCCAGCAGGACCCAGGTTCTCTCCTTAATGGTAATTGATAGGTAGAGACCATTGGGCATCTCTGAGCTCACATGAGAGGAGTCAGAAAGCAGATGACAGGAGTCGAATCTCGAAGGAGGACGTGGATGTTCTGAGAGCCCCTTCTGAAATGAGGACAAGTACATAACTGGCCATAGTGTGGTTAGAATAGCATTGGGCTGGCCTCCGTTTCAGTCTCTTCCTCTTCGTCCCTTCATTTGCCCATCTATAAAACAAGGAGCTTAGATGAACAGGTCCTTAAGGGCCCAGTCAGCTCTAATGTGAGGAAATAGATTCCAGCCCCAGATGACCGGAGAGGTCTCCAGTCTCCACAGGGCAGTCCTGAGACCAGTGTGGGTAGGCCACCAGCATCTTCCCCTCATTTATTCCTATCTTGATCCAATTCATTGCTCAAAGCCTAGGACAAATGCCATTGCCTTTAAGAAGCTCCCCCTGACCCTTCTGACAAATCATTCACTCCTCCCTCTAGGAGCTCCTGATTTGTCTTGGTGCTCAGCACTGAGACTTTCAGAGATTAATGCCATATAATTGGGTGGCAATGGAGGGGAGGGGGACTGGAGAGAAACAAATGGAAACGCAACTCTTTCCTCTTCACTGTGTAGAACTCTCAAACCCAGTTCCAGCTCCCTGAAAAACCCAGCTCTGGAGAGGCAAGAGACTCGCTTCATGATTTGGAATACCAATGGGTAAAGATTCCATCTGAACCAATCTTTGGCTTTTTAATTGAGAAAAACGACATTCCTGAGGTTTGCAGGTATAAAAGCTTTGTGGTCTGGAGAGAAATAGAAGGCAAAATGGCCACAGGAACAATCACCTGCAAAGGCGGGGGGGGGCAGGGGGGCTGCAGTGCAGGGCTCGGGGGCGGGGGGGGGCGCTCAGGGGCTCAGGCTCTGGGAGACAGTGCCATGCCGTGGCCACCTGCCGCCTCTGCGCGGCCTTCCGCAGCCGCTGCAGGTACAAGAGGCTGTTTCCTGACCCAGTTTTCTCCCCAATCTCTATTGAGCTGTTCGCTGGTGATGCTCCTGGCATGCCAATCAGATACTGCAGCCTGCAGTGCAGTTTGCTACAACAAATTCACAGTTCCTAGTAAATTCAGTGGAAAAGTACTGTGTCAAGCAGCCTAATTAAACTGACGTAATTTCCACAGCCATACGCTTTTATCAAATAAGAAAAAAAAAACACTCAGGGGAAAAGGAAAAAGGAAAGAAATTGTGTCTTTCAGAACTTAAGAAATTGGCTGTGGTGGTGATGCATTTGAAGAATGATGCTGCTCAGCGTCACTGGAGCCCAGCTGTCCAAGTCTTGGGTCCTGGGTGAGACCTTGGACAATGCTGGCAAGAGCAGGAGGCTACAAGTCTGGTGGCCCTTCTACCCCTCACTCACGCTGTGACCTTGGACAAGCTACTTCCATTCTCCTGGGAAAAGGGGGACTATCAAACTATACTGTCATTAAAACAGCCTGTTCTTTATTCTCCAGACTGTCAAACTGTCAAACTTATGACCAAAAAAAAAAAAAAAAAAATGTACTTTCATGGGACTAGTGAAACAAGAGCTGAACTAGAGGGCCTCAATTTGGTCCCAGTTCTGCCACTAGCTAATTGTGACATTGGCAAACCATACCACCCCCAGAGACTTCAAAGTCCTCATCTGCAAAATGAGGATGAACTGGATGAACTCTAAGGTCCCTTCCGATGCCAGTGCTCTATTCTATTCCATAAAAGATTAAATTGGTCAGCGTGACCATGGAGAGGACAGTTCCAACCTGGAGCATTTCAATCTACCTACACCAGGCTCCCTTTTCTCTTGATGGGAACTGGTTGCATGTTCTTTCCCACTGTATTTAAAGATTTTCTGTTCTAAAAATGCAAGAGAGATACTTGCCTCCTTCCTCCTTTAGAGGTCACTCAGCAAATACGGTCACCTGTTATCCCAGTCCTCCCCAGGAACCACTCTGAAAAGAGGGTGGCACTACCGAGGCAGAGGGGGAGCAAGGGTTCCCTGGGTGGGCACTTCAGTGACACCTCTTTGTTGACCTGTGGTGCCACTCAGGTTTCCAAACGCAAACTGAAAGAATGCCCTGGACATTGATCAGGCAACGATAAGGGGAAGGTTAACCAAAAAGAGAAGGACCTTGCAGGGAGAATGGGGTATGGGAAGAGAAATGGGTAAACACAGCCACACCAGGAATCAAACATCAGATTTCTCTTCTCACAGTAGAAAGGGACTGCATGTAGGAGAAGGCAAGGTAGACAAATCTAAGGGTGAGGCAAAACAGCATGCATCCTCTTAACTGGAGGGGTTAAGTTGATCAGCCATCAGCCCTAGAAATCCTACCTTCCTTATATTCTGCAACCATTTACTTCTCTCCTTTATCACTGCCATACCTTCGCTCAAGTTCTCAACGCAGGCCGCAATCACTTCTGACTCTTTTTTTTTTTTTTTGACTCACTTCTTATCTCTGTCTCTCTCCAATCCATCCTTCACCCTGGCATCATAGTGATCTTTCTAAAACACTATTCTAAACAAGTCACACCTCTACTTGGGGATGTTCCCATGACCCCTCATCACCTTCAGAACAAACTAAGAGCCCTGCACAGTCTGGTTCCAGATTACTTCTCCTGCCTCACCCTCACCATCCCTACAATTTCTGTTCCAGTCAGGCTAAAATGCTTGCAGGCCCCTAAACATACAGCTTCATATGGCTCATTCTGCCTGGCACTCTGCCCTCCTCCCTACAGATCACCACCACCACCACTCACTCTAAGTCCACTTGAACTTATCCCTTAGGACTCAGTTCAGACATGATCTCTTCCAAGAAGACCTCTCTGACACCCCCAAATCTGGGTGACGTGTCCCTCTTATGTTCCCACAAACATCTTTTGTTTATGCCTTCATAACCATTACCATAGTGGATTGTAAAGGGCTCCTGATTCTTTAGTCTCCTCAACCATGCTTTAACATCTTGGAAACATGCCCCTCCCCCCCCCCCCCCCAAGCCCGTACCTAAATACAGTGCCTGATACAGGCATTCCAAAAGTAGCTGATGAATAAATGAATGAGTAAATAAATAAATGTGGGAAAGTAAACCTACCTCATAGGTGGGGGAGCCTTAGTCTATCAAAGTAGCAAGACTCACAGGAAGAACCATAAGAACTATGGGACAGATCAAGAGAAAAAAGACAAGTGACAAAGCAGGGTCTAAGGTCCAGACCAAAGATAAACTTGACAGTGGGAAAAATAAAGGCAGAGACCAGTGGGAGCTCTAGCTAGGGGAGATAGATGGAGTTCCATAGTCAGCATGGGAAGTCACAAAAGAATCTCAGGGTCTGAGAGGAATAAACTTCCTGCTGGAATCTATGGAACTCTCCCAAGACTAAAAAGGTATAGAAGCAGCAGAGAAAGTAATAAATAGTTTAGCCTGGAATCACAGAAAAAACCTGGGGTTAAAGCCAGAACAAGCCTAGGCAGATCAAAGAGAAGATACTGGTAGGAGAGGCCAGGAGGTACAATGGAACGAGAACAGGCTTTGGAGCCAGGCGCTCCAGCACTTACCAGCTCCATGACCTTGGAAAAGCCAAGCCTTTTCTCTAGGAACCTTAGGTTCTTCATTGGTAAAAATTGGAACACGGCACCGATTTCACAGAACTGTTTAAAGAAACACATGAGGCATGCTATACTTTGTAAATGAAAAGAATAATCTAACGGAAGCCTATTATTATGAGGTTGACCAGAAGCTGTGCCTCTTCTGTCCCAAGGCATCTAGTGCTTATAAGTTGTTCTAGATTTCTTGTGAAAGGGACGAATGCATGTTGATAAATGAACATATTCCAAGATATGAGGGACCTGATATGTTACCATTCCCAGAAGGAGATGCTGCTGGAAAAGGCAATGCTTAATCCAAAGGAATGGCAAAGTAATGATCAACTTGTAAGCCAGATCAGGGCCCAGCAGGGATGACACAGAATAATGTGTTATTTTGTGTAAATGGCATAGTATGGATGCCTTACTGATGAAACGGCTAAGGTATCATTATATTACTAGATTTGAACAGAAGATAAGCCAGAACTACACCTGTAAGAAATGGAGTGTCAAGAGTGTCACCCCCATAGTGATCATCCTGAGTGTGTCCCTCAAATTGGAAAAACAGAAACCAGGTTCTCTGGCCTATGATGCAAAAATGTCAAGGTGTCCAAGAAGGAGCTTCTAACAAATTAGCTTTCAGATTGGACCCTCCACATAAGCAAGAGGTTGCAGCTAGAAAACAAAGGATCAGGTCAGAGTCAGGGGAACTGTACCCAAGCCCTGGGCCAAGAGATGCAGTGTCTTGGCCTGAATGAGCCGGTCCGCTTCAGCTTCTCCTCGCCTTTGCCGCGTCTCCTTTGGCTCCCTCACTGTGGTTCAGACAAGTCTTTACAAAAGTGCCAGCAGCCTGCCTCAGCTGTTCTCAGGGCACTCAGAGGAAGGTCTGTGTCTAAGCTTGGACCAGGGTGTTAAAGGAGGTCTACAGCTCCCCCAAGACCCAAAAGGGAGGGTGAGATCAGAGGGTCAGAAGTAGGACCACTTGCCACCTGCGCACACTTGGAAATTTTCTCTTCAGGGATAAATTTTATGTTTTTTGTTTGTTTTAATAATGAACTGATGGGAATTTGTCTCGTTGCACAAAGCCTTCCTAATACCTTGCAAATCATATACCATCATTCATTCATTCATTCCACATTTATAAAGCACCTACTGCCTGGCATAGGCAAAGGGGAAACAGAGAAAAAACAATGAGGAAGGACACATGCCCTCAGAAGACATCCGAGGTAGATGGAGAGAGGAGGGAGGCCAGCAGGGCCTTGTGGACTCAGGGAGAGGGGAGAAAAAGTGCAGAAATGGAGCTGGATCTTAAAAAAGCAGAAATATTTGGATGAAAGCTGGGGAAGAAAAACAGTGCTTCAAGGTCGCGGCAGGATTCGTTCGCAAACACTTACCGCACACCTGCTCTGTGCCAGGCGCCGTGAGCCTGAGATGAGCAACCCACAACAACAACAAACACTTGGAGGGCTTCACCTGCGGCAGGTAAGGTTCCAAGCACTTTATCTGAAGTAACTCACTTAATCCTCCCCGAGTTCCTACATAGTAAGTTACTGTTATTAGCCTCCTTTTACAGGTGAGGAAAATGAGGCACAAAGACGCTGAGTGACTTGTCCCAGTGGCCGAGCCGGGACTCAGACCCAGGCTGTCTGGCCCTGGGCCACTCTTTTTTTTTTTAAACCTTTGAAAAACATTTTATTGAGTTATAATTGATATATACGTATTTAATATGTACAATCTGATAAGTTTTGACATATGTATAAAGCCAGAAAAACCCTCACTACAATCAAGGCAGGGAGCGTATCCATCACCCAAAAGTTTCCTCATACAGCTCTGGGCAGTTGTAATGGTAACTCATCAACAGAAACAACGAGAAGTCCAGCAGAGAGGCAGGAAGGCATTGGTTTAGGGTTTAAATAATGACAAGTTTTATTTTGGATATGATGAATTAGAGCTTACATTCGCAAGCAGGCAGAAAACAGGGAATGGGAGAGAGGCTTGGCGCTTTGAGGTGGGAATCCTGACTTCAGAATCCTTGAGGAAAGATGGAAGCAAGATTCTGCCTAAGGAAAAACCCCGGAGGGGAAGAGCAGGAGGAGAAAGTTTCTAGAAAGTCAGATGCCACAGAAAAGTCAAGGACAAGGAAGACACTGTATATAGCATTTTGGAGCTAGAAAAGAAAAACTCACAAGTAATATAATTTTTATCTGAAAAGATAAACGGAATCTGAATAAAGTGTGTAGTATAGTTAACAACAGGTATTGTACCCATGTCAATTTCCTAGTTTTTTAAAGATATTTATTTATTGAGAGAGAGAGCGTGCACGTGCACGCTTGCATGCACATACAAGCAGAGGGTGGGGCAGAGGGAGAGAAAGAATCTCAAGCGACTTGGAGCTGAGCATAGAACCTGACACAGGGCTTGATCTCACAGCCCTGAGATTATGACCCGAGCTGAAATCAAGAGTCGGCCGCTCAACCGACTGAGCCACCCAGGCACCTTGATTTCCTAGTTTTGATACTGTACTATACCTACTTAAGATTCTACCACAGGAGGAAGCTGGGTGAGGATACCCAAGATTCCCTGTACTATTTTTATAACTTCCTGTAAGTCTGTAATTATTTCAAGAAAAAAGTTTTTTTTTTTTTAAAGGAACTAACTGAACATCTAATTTATGCTAGGCATCGTCCTGGACACTTTCCTTAATAAATGATCATTTAACCCTCAAATAATCCTATTAAGTAAGTATAACTATTCTCATTTTATAGCTGAAAAAGTGAGACACACAAGAAAGGACTTGCCAAAGTCACCACCTAGTTAACGAAGAAGCTAAACTGTTACTCTACTCCAACGTGCATAAAATCCACCTAAACAGCCCTGACAAGTCACCTCTTGGCTCCTGCATGAACAAGTCCCAGCCCTTGTGCTTTATATTTGACTTTAGAATAAGCTACCTAACCCCACCCTAGCCCCAGTTTTCTCATCAGTAAAATGGATCAACAACTCCTGTCCTAATTAGTTCACAAGATTTTTGTGAGATTCCAATGAGACAGAGTGTGAAAGCCCCTTGCAAACTGTTCAAGTCTGTGCATGTCTGGCGGACTGACATTCTGAAACTGTGAAAAAGGTCAGTCCTGGCAAAACAGACAGAGGGAAGGAAAAGTATCTACCCTAGCAACTCTTGCTGACCTGTCCTTTTGGGTAGTATATGACCCTGGGGATGCACTAGCTACCAGCAGCATCTGGCCAAGGGCAGGCAGTCCTCTGCATGAGCCTGTGTCAGCAAACTGGACCCAATCACCATCCTCCCTCCACCAAGCCCGCTTTCCCCCAGCCCCACACACATATGGTGCCGTTGTCTCTGCAGATGTCCTGTGCCCCACAAAGGTTCAGCTCTTTGTAGAAGAGCATTCTTCTATGAGGCTACTGGAAATACACCCTCTGGCCCATGGCCCATGGCCCCCAGCCCTTGTTCAAAGTTGTCTAGCATGCTGAGTTCAGGCAGGATGTCCTCAGTACACCCAGAAATTAAGAAATTAGCAGCTCCAGATTGTGGTAGAGCTGACCCCTACCAGCCCTACCCCATAGTGTCTACAGTGCTGGAATTAGCTAGAGATGAAGCAAAGACACACATTGCTACATTAAGACAACAGAAACCTCTGTCTCAAAGGTAGGTTGGCATGGTACCGAATTTCACCTGTAGAAATGCTTCTCTGGATGAAATGGCCTCTCATTTCAGGAAAGAGGCCTGGCTGTACTACTGGTTCATCAGTCATGCATAGGAACAAATTGGGCTAGGGATGCCCGTGCGGCCTGATGCCCTGGCTTGATCCAAAGGCACCAATCCCTGCAATGTCAGTGACTCCACCAAAAGCTCTCCAAGCAGAACCAGGGCTGGAGGATGCGCAGGCCTCGAAGCCCGGTTCCACCTCAGCCCTCCCCTCCAATGACAAGGATGCAGTCCAAAGCTGAGCCCATGCTACATGGCCTCCTAAACTGGTCTCCCTGGCTGCTTCCAAGCCACCCTCCAGAGCAGCCAGGGAGAGCTCTGATAACATCGCTTCTGTTTAAAAATCATTCACAATTCTCACTGATTGCAAAACCAAATGAAGCCCAAATCCCCTAGCCTAGCATCCAAACACCTTCTCAGACTGGCCCCAGTCAACCTTTAGAACTTTGCTTTAATGGCTCTAGACGAAATGAACTACCTCTTATCCCTGAGCTCAGCCTGTGATTCCTGCCTCTGTACTTTGTTTATGCTGTGTGCTTCATCTGGAAGGCTTCCTTCTTAGCCAGATGCTACCTGATTTTGAAGCCAGCTCAAATCCCACCTCTTCCATGAAGACTTCCCTGATTATTCTGGTTCACATTAACTACCCATTATCATTACCTGGGGAGCTCTTTTAAAATACTGACGCCCACTCATCACCCAGAGATTCTGATTTGAACAGTATGGACTTGGACATTAGGCAATTGATTTTTTCAAGTTTCCCAGGTGTTTCTAATATGCAACCAGATTTAAAAACCATTATCCTAAGTTAGAAGTGATCTCTTTCCACTAAACTCTCACAGCACTTGATCTAAACATGTTTTATGACACATAACTTCTAGCTTCTTATATGGATATTTTATTGTTTAAAGATTGTTGAGTGTTTGTCAGGCACTATTCTAGGTACTGGAATATAGCAGCGATCAACCCAAAGCCCCAGCTTTCATGGAGTTTACATTCTGATAAAGAGACAGACACCAAACAATTAATACACAGTAAGGTCAGGTGGTAAGCACTTCTAAAAGTAGAGGAAGGGGATGGAGAATAAAAGGAGGGGTCCTCTTTCAAAGAGAGTTGTCAGGAACTCCTTCAAGACATTGCCTAAGAACAAAACCTGTGTCTAATTCACCTTCATATCTCTCACAGCTTTTTGCATAGTGCTTGGCACAAAAATAAATGCTCGTTGTATGAACGAATGAAAGCATGAGTGAGTGAACGGATCAGCGTGCCTTATCTATGGATATATGCCCCCTGCCCCAGCGCCCAGGGAAGTACCTGAAATACACTAGATGTTCAATAGATATTGACTGAACGGGTGAATGGCACATCTTCCTAGGAACAGATCATCACAACATCACAGAACAGCAAGCTGATCCTGAGATTGCTGAGCCCAATCTTCTCATTTTAAAGATAAAACTGACATCCAGAGAGGTGATTACTGGGCCAAAATCACAGAAGAAATCAGAGGGAGAGCTGACCTGAGTCCTCAGCTCCTATGACTGCTGGTATAGTGCTCATTCCATCAAACTGAAACACTTTTCCCATTAGCAAAGAAAATTATTCTGAGGGCTATTAACTGGCCTAAGAAGGAACTCAGATTAGCATCAGTAGAACTTAAAAAACAAAAACAAAAACAAAAAAAACCCCTCAATTTTCTTTGGTTTCAGAACTGTCTTTCCTGATGGCTAAAATATGGTGCATTTAACAGACAACCTCACCCTTGCGATACCTCACTGCCCCATTACACCACCTCCATCAAGGCAGGCAGACAGGACCTCCCAGAGCAGGCAAGGGGTTGGTGAATTTCCAACTGTATCTACAACTCTGAATGTTCCCCCTTTTCCAACCTCAGCCAGAGTCCCAACAAAATATGGAATATACCACCAGAGGCTAAATGGGAAAGCCCATGTAAATAAGCCAGTGGCTAGGAAACCAGAGAGGAACAGAAGACCCTGGCGAGGTGAGGGAGACCATCAGGTACTGGGATTGCTGGTGTAGTGATGGGGTGTGCTCCAAGCAAGTGGTTGACCAGCTGGCCTTGATGTAGGCAAACAAGCTCTGGCCTGACAAGAATCAAGTACAACATTTTCTTTTCATTTTTCTTAAAACCCTGTGGAAACATAGAATCCATCTGGATGCAATGAAGACCAATTTCCTAGAATAACATTCCAAACAAAATGATCTTCCTCAAGAGAGCCAAGTATTATACTGTTGGCATGGGCTTCCCTGGCCTTCTAGTAAATAAAATGCCCTATTACCTGGCCTTTCTGCACCTCTATAGTCCCGGGATGGTCAAAATGAGGACCCTAGAGCATCTGGAGATTACAAAGAGTTTTCTGAGTTCTCAAAGAAAAATGTAAATTAGTGCAACTTTTAATGTCAAATATATTGTGTAAACATTGATATGGTATTTCTTCGAAACTGGCAATTTTCTCTTGGGCCTAGGTGAAGAAGCAGAGAGCTGATTAACTACAGCAAAGATCCCCAGCTTCACCTGATCATAAGAATCTCCTATGGGACACTGGACCTCACCAAATTAGAATTACCAGAGCAGAGACCTAGAACTCTGTATGTTTAGCAAGCGTGCCAGGTGATTCTTATGAATTGGTTAGCAAGGGAAACATCAAGCTGGAAAAACCACAGTATCCACTGCATAGGATTATTATCAGAATTAAGTGGAACTATATAAAGCTCTTGGGACAGTGCCTGGCACATAATAAGTGTTCAGTAAGAGTTGGTTGTTGCTGTTACTTAATTATTAATAAGACATTTCAGAGCCTGGTCAGATAATAGTTACCATATAGTTAAAAGAGCAGAGAGCACAAGTATCCTACAGTGGAAGAACTACAATTATTTACCTCTTTTTTTTCTCATTAATTTCATCCCTGTTATCTCCCTAGCACAGTAGTTCTCAAAGTGTGGGCCCTGAACCAGCAGCATCAGCACAACCTGGGAAATTATTAGAAATGAAAATTCCCAGGCCCTACCCCAGATCTACTGAATTAGTATATCATTGGAGGTAGGGCCCAGAAATCTGCTTTAACAAGATTTCCAGATGATTCAGAGGCAGGCTATAGTGTGAGAACCATCGACCTAACATCTTCCTACTCCAAGTATGGTCAGCAACACGGCATATCAGAAATGCAGAATCTGGGGCGCCTGGGTGGCTCAGTCAGTTAAGCGTCTGCCTTTGGCTCAGGTTATGATCCCAGGGTCCTTGGATCGAGCCCCATGTTGGGCTCCCTGCTCAGTGGCAAGTCTGCTTCTTCCTCTGTCCCTCCCCCAACTTGTACACTCTCTCTCTCAAATAAATAAAATCTTAAAAAAAAAAAACAAAAACAGAAATGCAGAATCTCAGGTCCCCATCCCAGGCCTACTAAAAATCAGATTCCACATTTTAATGAAGTTCCCAGGGGACTCACACGCACAAGACCATCTGAGCAGCACAGTCCTAGGCCACAGGAATTTCACAGATGTACAAGTAAAAAGGGAGCTGACTGTGGCATTCTGATTGTTGTTAAATGGCATTCTAAGGACTTACCAGGCACTACTCTTTACCTCATTCATCCTCATTATGCCTAGTGGTAAGTATTTTTATTCCTGTTTTACAGATTAGAAAATTGAGGCTCAAATCAGTAAAGTAATTTGCTGAAGGTCACACGACTAAATCTCCGTGTGACCCAAGTCTGTGTGTCTCTCTCCGTCTGCCCCACGGTGGCTGACGGGACAGCTACACAGACACCACCTGCCTGCCAGTACAAATAGGACAACTTCAAAAAGGAAGCAGTCCCCAACTTATGAAGGAGCAAGCCTCCAAAAGTGTGTGTTTCTGAGTCCGATATTTGGAACTCCTGATGGAAGTACTTGCAGAAATTATTTACATCATGACTTCTACGAGAAAATGCATTCTGAATTATAACACCAGATGGTAGCAGCTCCCTGCAGGGTCATTACCTCTGGGCTCCAGAAACTTGTTAGTACTTCATTCATATCAGCATAAGAGAAGAACGCAGCTCCAATGCAGATCCGTCCCCAGATGTTATGGCTCAGGAAACATTCATTCATCCCCTCACTAAAGGATTTACTGAGTGCCTCCTAAAGAAAAGGTGCTATGCCAGGGGCTGTGCGTGGTAAAAGATAAAAATGATCCATGCCTCAAGGAATTCATGGTCCAGTAAGGAAAAAAAGTAGAAATACACATACCCAAGGTGGAATGTGGTGAGTGACAAAAGAGAATGCTATGGAAGTTGAGAGAAGGAAGAGATCCTAGCATCGAGGATCAGGGCAGACTTCCCAAGGAGGTGCCATCTAAAAGCTGAGTGTGGAAGGCCAGCAAGAACATAGATTAGCCAAAACTGGCACTCCCAGAAAATGGAAGAGTCTGAACCAAGACATGGAGGTGTAAAAGAGAAGGTCATGTTGTAGAACTGCAAGGTGTCTCCTTGGTTGAAGCAAAAGCTTTACTGCATTCAGATATGGGAGATGAAACTAGAAAGGCAGGTCTGCACCTAAGCAGAGGTAGGTGCAACCTAAATGGTAGGTTGAGAGATTGGAACTTTGCTTTGTACGTATAGAGAGCTGCTTCACATTACTCATCGTATTATATAATAAATCAATTGAACTCCAAATCCTTTTTGAAACAAGCTAGGGTAAAAACAAACATTTCTGAATTGGTATTGTAATTACTTTCAAGTCTGCTTCCTCCATTAGACTTAATTCGAATGAGTTTGAGCATTAGTAGATGCTCAAAAGATGCTGATGGATGAACAAAGGAATGAATACACAAGCACACCAATGAGCGGGAGAGGGCGGGAGAGATGCCGCGCATCACGGCATGGAAAGGAAGGAGGAGTGGAGGGGTGGTGGAGAGACTGGAGACCGTGGGTCTAATGGTCAGGGGGCCACTGTGACTGGACAGGTGAGAAGCCAATGGGGTAAGGTCAAAAGGAATGAGGAGAAAGGGACAGAAGAGAGACACCCAGCTACAGGGCCTAGCAAGTGACTGGCAAGGGGGCAAAGAGAAGGGAGTCATCAGGGTCTCGCTGAAGTCGGCAGCCTGGGTGGCTGGGAGAGAACAGCGCCATTGGAAAATCGGGCCGTTGGATGGAAGATACCACTTCACTGAGTCTTCACCACCCTGCGGATACCTCTCTTATCCTCACCCATGCTCCCTGCTCCCCCTGCTTGAGCCATGCCAGCTTCCTTGCCGGCTCTTGAGCATGCCAGGCCTGCTCCCGCTTTCGAGCCTCTGCGCTGGGACACTGTTCATCAGATACCTGCAGAGCCAAGTCCCTCGCCAACTCCACATCTTTGCTCCACCTCAATGAGGCCCATCGAAAACCACAACCCACGCGTCCTAGCTCCCCTCCACAGTTCCGAAAGTCCCATACCCTGCTCCTTTTTCTTCTTTTTTATTGTACTTACTACCTTTCTAACATATAATTTTCTTATTTCTTATGTCTACAGTTTAACGTCGGTCTCCTCTCACTAAAATGTAAATTCCACAAGGACAAGGATTTCTATTTTGCAAATACCTTGAACAGTGGCTAGCATATAACAGGCATTCAATAAATAATTGCTCAATGTACTATCTCCATCTTACAGATAAGGAAATGGAGGCTCAGAAAGGCAACGCAACTTTCCCTAAAGAACACAGTGTCATTCAGTAGTGGGAGCCTGAATTCAAACACAGATATGCCCAACTCTTACTTCCTCTCTGCCAGGCTGAGTCTTGCTTTAGACAGGCCACCTCTGAGGGGACAGTGACCCATCTGGGGGGACATAATGAGCAAGCAGTGAAAAATGTGAGATCCGAGTCAACAACAACCAAACCTGCAAGACAGGAGACCCGGCCTGGCTGGGGGCAGGTCCACGAGTGCAGATCCTGAGCTGCCTACAGCCTGAAACACAGGTACTCTGACCAGAGAACCACCAGAGAACCAATGGCTTCGTTTCCTGAGCGCAAGTCTGAAGAATCAGGCCGCTTCTTCAGCAAAGCAGCTCCTAATCTTTCCAGCTGTCTGAACTGTCAAATCACAAACTTCTCTTCAGGGGAATGTACTTAACAAAGGGACATGTCCGATTTCCCTTTATACCACCCATCCAGTGGGTCCGCACTCGGTTTCACTGCCACTCGGATCCACGCCCCCCGCCCCCCCGCCCCCCGCCAGCCCCCGGCCGCATAATCCGTATATCACAGGCTCAATTTACAGCACAGCACATTAACCACTGGAGTGGCTCAAAATAAACACGGTTGGCAGAGTGTAATTATTTCCAGCAAAAGAGTTGGTTCTGCATTTTGACAGTCATCTGATATATTATTGTACTCAATGCTAAACTGTGAAACTGCAAAATTAAAAGAAAGCATTTTTTTAAGTTTCAAAAGTACTCATTATTAAATTATAAAGCAGGTCATTTATGATGAGTCAGTCCAAAACCAAGGATAACAATGAAAGACTGCAGGAATCTTGACTTCTTTCTATAACCTCTAATGTCCACAATCCAAGGCCGTTGTGAAAATTGAATGAGATAGCACATCTAGCCCAGTGCCTGGGTCACAAGAGGTCCTCAATTAATGTCAATTGTCTTACTTAATTATTACTGCTATTTTTCCAGCAGCAGAATTTACGAACTACCTCAATTTGTTCATTTAGTCATGATTCCATCATCCCCAAAGAGCTCTCAGTCCACTGGCGAAAGGCAACCAAACAGGTTACTCTTGCATGGGAAGAGGGGGAGACACACAGGGCTAAGGGGCATGCAGAGAAAGAGCCCTTTCCCAGGGAGAGCAAGGCCAGAGCTGAGCCAGAAAGGGGAACAAAAGTCAGCAGAATGCGGGGAAAGATGAGGAGGGAAGGGAGGCCTAAAAGCAAGAAAAGAGCACATGACTCGGAGAAACTACAATTGGAACTGGCCTAGAATGACCAATGCAAGACTACTGTTGCAGATATTTAGACCTGCAATGGCCCCTCTTTCATGTTTAAGTAACAAAATGCACTGATCCCTCAGCACAATGGGAAGTGGTTGAACACGTCTCCTGGAGCCCACCCTCCATAGTCCAAATTCCCAGGAAAGTGGTGGTGGGCCCCAGCCACCCAGCCTCTCATGCTTGCTCTCAAAGATGAGACGGGAGAGATCTCTCTTGAAAAGAGGATTTGATGAAATCCAAGCTATCCAATGGCAGCATGTAAACATGCTGAATCAGCTGCACTTCAGGAAACAGAGTGTCCTTGGGAGACAGGGCATATCACTTACACACAGAAAACCACTCCTATACACAAAGGATGAACAGTGAAACGTTTAACGCCGGCCCTCAATTATTAAACAAGCCCAAATGAGCTCTGGTAGTAAGACAGATCACACACACTCACAGAGAGGACTCTGGCAGGCCAGCCTAGATTGTCTTGGGGTTATTCATCAAGGCACCAACAGACAGGGCGAGACAGAGGGCTCTCTCAGAGGTCGCAGGGTCATACGGTCACCCAGAGCTCTTACAGAACCCTAGGAAGTGGCGGTCATGGCCAGAGCAGGGGAGAGAAAGTACAAAGAACCCGACTCTGTGGAAAGCATGGAGTTTTTTTCAAGGTATAACAGCCCATGCTGGCAAAGAGCTCATTAACAACTTTTTGCTCCTTGGTTGGCATTTTCACACTGGCCGGTTTGGGGCTTCCCGTGTGGAACTTAAGCTTTGGCCCAAATGTCTCTCGGGGTGTATCTGTCAGTCCCTTGGGAAGAGGCAGCACACTGAGGTGAAGCTCTGGAGCCTCATGTGGCCTCAAAGACCAGCTGCACGGCTCTCAGTCCCAGCTTCCTCATCTGTCAATATCAGTCCGTGGGGTGGCTGGGAAAATTAAATAACACACACGTGATTGAATAATAACCTGGCACAACACACACAGGAGGGGCTTCTTATCTTTTGCTTCCCATTCCCTTTAATCCTTTCCTTTGTGCCTCTGAAAAATTAGAATGTTTTCGTGGCTGGGCGCTTGGGTTCATTTCTTTTGATATCAGTTCAAAACAGCATCCTTTGGGGCATCGGCCTGGTTCGACACTAACTTCTGTTTGGGAGTTACCCTAACAGGAAGACACTCAGGTACAGACCCCAGCCCTTTCACACCTCTCCTCACTCGGACCTCAGGCAGGCTACTCCACTGGTCACACCCCCAGCCCGTGCTCCTCCCTAGCTGACTCATCTGTGAGGCTGGCCTGTTGCCCTGCCCATGCAACCCTCCCCTCCCCCCACAGCTCGTTCCCGTCTACTGGGCCAGCCATGCTATAAGCCCAGGGTCCCCCACAAGGCTAGCCAGCCCTCTGCCCCTCACCCAGTTCCAGCTCCTGGGTCCTGAGCCCCTGGAAAGCAGGGGCCACGTCTCAGCGCCCTCCACTCTGCGAGTGGCACAGAATCCAGCAAACAGCAGAGGCCCGCCAGTGCTGGTGGGTCGAGAGGGACACGGTGCCAGAGGGCCCAATCCTGGGACATGTTCTTAGAAGTTCTGTCTCGAGGCCAAAAAAAAATTTCCTAGGATGGAAACGCTCCAGGAAGTCTAGGCAATGACAAATGAGCTGAGTGCAGGCAATCTCCAGAGACTCCTGGTATTCCAGAAACCCTCATGCTCTCCCGCACATTCCTCACATACTGGGGCAGTTTGTGTGGACAGGGTGGCCCAAGGTGTAGGCAGTACAGACTCCAGACACCATGTAAAGGAAGGTGCTGTGCGAGAACATGAGAGTGTGGAGAGTGGAACAAAGGGTGACAGAGATATGGAGTCCTGGTCACAGGAGAAAATAATCTGACACAGTGCTGGGTGCTGAGGATGCCAAAGTGGGTATGCACAGAGCCCCAGCAGCCCACCCCCCCGCCCCCTACCAAAACACCCTGATCCTCCTCAGCACTGGATCACCCTGACTCACTTGTCCCACCTGCCAGACCACAAGCTCCTTGAGGGTAGAGATTATGTCACAGTGAACATTGTATCTACAGCATCTAGCACGGCGTCCGGCACAAACCCCAGGTCTACCAATTCCTAACTCTGCGGTCTTGCCAAGTCACATAAGCTCTCTCAGCCACAATTTCTAGTCTGTAGAGTAGAGATAATGATAATCTCTACACCCAGGGAGGAAGAAATGAGCTATGTACGTAAAGCCCTTACTTAGCCAAGGCCTGATTTAGTACGTAACACTGGTTAGGTGGTAGGGGTATTATGGAGCAGACTGCAAGCAAATGCTTGATGAACTAGGGGTAAGAGAGAGGGATACACATTCACACAGACTGCTACAAAATTATGTGACTATACAGCAGGAATATATTTGAATTACTCTAAGAGCAGAAAAGAGAGAGCGCACCTACTTTTGCCTGGGTATATACAGAGAATTTCACAGAGGAGGTAGATAACATTGAACTTAAAATCTGAAGAACTAAACTCCAGTCAAAGACACGGCATTTGCAATAGGACACAGGCAGGACAGAGTCCGGTGTGTTCAGGAACTGCCAAGTCTGGGTGCAAGCAGGGTCTGTACACAGGAGCAGGGGTAACACGGGGTGAAGAGATCAGGAAGAGCCAACAGCTCCCAGCACGCTTCTCCTGCGACACACCGGAGAGAGCCACTGCAGGGTTCTGAGCAGGGAGGGAAAGGCACAGCCACTCTGGTGGCTGTGTGGAAGGTGGGCAAAGGGGGCGAGCTGGGGGGAACAGGGTAAAGAGGGGAGCTGATGTGGGCTGGGGTACCGGAGGGAATGGAGATAGGGGTCACGGGGGGGAATGAAGCAAGCCAGCTCAAGGAGTTGGGTAGAAACTGAGTCTCAGAAAAACCGCACCTGGCCCTTGGTGCTCCCCAAGTCTTCTTCATATAAAGTGTGGCTCTATGAGTTAGGTAAATCCCCTTCTCTCCATATTGCCCACCTCACAATTTGTGCAACAACTGAGGAGCACGAATATGGAAAATTCCAGCCGAAAGCTGTGACTGGGGTGAGCAGGTCCAGAGGTCACAGTCACCACTGGGCAAAACCACCTACAACAGGCCTGGGATCAGGGCCAGCATTTTCCCACTCGCATGCAAACTTGGGCCCCGAGTTTTAGCAACCAAAAACATTTCAGGTGTACTTTTTTTTTTTTTAAGCTATTTACAGGAACCCAAGGTCCTTCAAGTACTTCAGAGAAATGGCTTATATCTAGTTTGTTCTTAAAGAAAAAACAATAGCCTCTTTGCCCTACATGCCTGGGTGCCAACAAAAGGATGCAATGACTCACCAAGTCTCTAGGGTCCCAGAAATCAGTCTGTCTATATGTCTCTCTCTCTCTCTCTCACACACACACACACACACACACACACACACACACTCCCTCTGCCTGCCCCCTCTCCTCCCCCTCCTTCCCCCTCTTCCTCTTCCCTCTCTCTCTTCCTCTAGTCTCTCCCCTCTTCCCCCCCTCTCCTCCCCCCTCCACTCTCTATATGTCTCTCTCCACACCCTCCTGCTTGCCCCCACTCTGTCTCTCTCTGCAATAGAAATCTACTATTATCCTGTGAAAGGAGCTGCATTCTAATAGTCTCCTGGAGCGAGGAGAAAGGCAGGGAGGGTTCAAGGCCATACATGACCATTCCTAATAAACACAAAATGGTTGCCTTTCCTGCTTCCTTCCTTGGTTTCAATCTAATTAGACAGAGCTAATGAGTAGGCAGCAATGGTGCTTGGTTCAGCTGTTCCAGACCCAAGTGTTTCTTCCTTATTAAAAATAAAGACACCCAAGGGCTCAGTTTGGTAAAAATGCACACAGAGAGGCACATTTCCTTTAAAAAAAAAATGTTTTGCATTAAAAAACAATATCTGTTTAATAAGTACCAAAAATCAAATGTGCAACAGCAAGATCCTTGGCAGCACCTGTGTGCATTTTCAGACCGTGTCTTCAAGGAGAGAACATTAGAAAGAGACTCAGAAGACCTGAGGTCCAGTGTCAGCTCTGCCACTGACCCGCGGTGGGATCCCCCTGAGCCGCAGCTTCCTCAGTATCAGATGGGTGTAATGCTCTACCTATCTCACAGTCTGCGGGAGAGAATGTATTTGGAAGTGTTTTGCAAACTATAAACCACTTTGTTAACACCTACTCAGTCAACAAATATTTACTGAGGGCCTACCAGATGCCAGGCATTTGTTCACCCTTGTTACCTTCATGAAGAACACTGCACCTCTTCAGCTCAGTCACTGGATAGCACTTTCAAATGCAGCCTGGTCTGTGGGCTCAAGCCATGTACCCATTCACCGAGTATTTTCCCCCACTGAAGCATTCATTACTCACTCGCCTCCATCAGCAGGTACTTAATGACATCTCTGCCCTGAGAGACCCTGGGGCATGTTAGTACAAATGATGGTGGGGAGCGGGGCCTCTTGCCACCTCTGCTGCTCCAGGGGGCCTGATCATGTGAAGCTTCCAGAACCTTATTCTCTATAACCACGGAATAAGATGATTCTCGCAACCAGGGCCAAGGCAGGTGAACAGATGGTAAGCCTGCATGGCTATGTCCTTCTGGTATCAGAGTGCCTGGTGCCATGCCCTCACCAGGTGACCTTTACCTGCAGGCTCAGCCCCACCCCAGCCCTGACCAGTCGGTACTGTCCTCAGTTCAAAAAGATTTAAAGTCTCTGAGGTTAGCCACTCAGAAGCAAATTCAGTGTGTTGCCATTCCTGTTCCGACCTTGTCCCTTGGTTTTCATCACTAAGCATCATGCCTTGTTCTGGGAACCAGGCCCTGCTTTGTGCCAGAGGTCCAGTTACTATGACCCTGAATTGTTTCCTGTCTGAATCACCTAGTGACCCATTCCACCAAGACCAGAGTACTGCTTTACTATTACTCCAAGAGAATGTCTTGATGCAGAATCTACCCAGGAGCCTCCAGAGACCAGAGCTCCTAGGAGTACATCTCCACAATTCCCAGTGCACAGCTCAGCTCAGCCTCTACAATAAATATCTGCAGAATGAGAAGTTTGCCCGCTTGCCTAGATGACTGTAAACTATCTGCTCCTACGCCCCTCCCCACACATGGGACCTCCTTGATGGAAAAAAGTACTGTTGCTTATCACCACGTCCTCTGGCTGCTGTGCTGTTCCCAGCACGGTCTCTGGGTCAAACCTACCCACCCCATTCCCAGTACATCCCTTTTGCCAATTAGTGTGTGCTATGAGCAGAAGGGCTAAGCCGGTTCTGCAGTCTGCTGCCTGGCTCAGCATCCTAGCCCCATCTTTCGCTCCTGGAGTCTAAGAGTTAGTTCAGTCTAAGGATTCATTTGGGGCCATCTGGCACCTTCTGGCACTTTCTGGCACCAGCATGGAAGGGACTCAGCTCCGTCCAACAAGCACCACTGAACACCAAGAGTGGTATGAGGGAAGTTCTGTTTAAGACCCTGAGGTTGACACAGAAGATGTCTCACTAAAACCTAAGAAGGGCCCCAGTCAGGCCTAGACTACAACATATCAGGTTTCGGCCCTGTGAGGTTGCTCTAAGCCTGAGAATGCAAATAGGAAGCCTGATCTCTACTTCTTTACTTCTTTATTGCTACTTCTTTCCAGATCAGCAGAGGAAAAGCATATCCAACACGAAGGGAGAAAGTGGGACTAAGATTTAGTCCTGGTCTCCTCCACCAATGTGTTGTGTGACCTCAGGTGAATCCCTCCCCTTGCCTGGGTCTCTAATACCCTCCTTCATGCAGTCCACGGGCTTTCATCTGGCGATCCATTTCTTTGGCCCCATCTATGCCTGACATGCAGCAAATTTCCTTGCTACTCAAAATGTGGTTCTGAGACCACAGCATTGGCATCACCTGGGATGCCCAGAAGCCTACTGACTGGACCTGCGGAATCAGAATCCACATTTTAACAAGATCCCTAAGTGATTTTGCATGCACACTGAAGTTCAGCAAACACTGTTCTGCAGCTCCTCAGAAAGACCAGGCCAACCTGGAGCATGACCTCCTGCGCAAGAAGCTGGAAGAATGAGCTAGTCACAGGACTTCCCTGAAGTGAACAGAAGCACCTGGCCAGTAGTAAGGGCTGGGGAGAGATGCTGCAGGATCCTTTTAGACTCAGCTGTGATCCATAAAAGATCTCCCAAGTACTTAGAGTCTCTAAATTTGAAGTCTTTAGATAAAATGACTTTAAAAATACTAATCATGCACGGAAGTCTAACCATGAACCAAGCATCAGTGAATCCAGGGTTCCTTCTGTACTGGCATCCTGCCAGCCCGCACTCAACACGGCTCTAAAATCAGCAAAGAGGTCACCTCTGAAACCACCACACTTCTCCCTGCCCCATCTGCCTCCTGCCTGGTCCTCACCTACCAGAACTTCAGGCTCAGCTGGACTCCCACGGACAAGACCACACTCACAGGAACACTGCCCGGGGCCAGTGCAGCAGTGCAGAGCGGGGAGAGGGCCATAGCCTCAGGGTCACAGACCCACACAGTCAGTCCCATGGAGCAGAAAGAGAAGGGAGAAGCACAGACTGGAAGTTTAGCAAAGACTAAACCAACCTTGCCCTTGCTTCCAACATCCAGGGAGAAGACCAGCTTCTGGCTTGGTAACCATCCGCCTGAGACAGTCTCATTCAGCCAGTGAGGCTTTGAAGACAAGCACAGAAAACATCCTAAGCCCTCGCGGTTCTAGTCCTGAGGCTACGCTAATGTGCTGTGTGACCGTGGGAGGCAGCCTCCCTGCCTTGCCCCCTTCCCTCCGGATGAGAGGTGCCACTTGCTCCTCTGAGATGGGACTCTACTGCACACTGCAGAATTATTTATCTGTGTTTGCAAGCACTCTATCTCCATTGCCTGTTTCCCTAGCAATGGAGAGGGCAGAAGGAAGGAAGGAGGGAGGAAGGACGGGAGGGGAGTGGAGGCCAGACTTGGACCTGATGGCTGTGCAGGTCACCAGCAGTTTGGAAAGGGCCCCTTTCTTGAAGCACTCTCCATGTCACAGTGTCCATTTTATATCCTAAGCACACTGTGAAAAAATAACTTATAACCCTCAGAGCCCAGCTCTTGAAGTTCCTCACTGCACCTGCCCAAAGGCCCTCTTCCCCCTTATGACTGCAGGATCACACAATAACTACATACTGGGGAGAATTTCTGACCACCTGATCTCCCCAAACAACTCTGACAGAAATCTCAAGTAGAGATGTGACTATAAAATTCTCTATAGCCACTGACTATGGCTATATTCAGCCTGCAAAAACCAATCTTCAAGACCTCTAAGCCTTATACAGAACCCAGAAGAAAAAGCAACAGGCCTCCTGATTATCCTCTGCAAACAACCCTACTCTTACTGTGGTGGGGACATGGGCAGGATTACTCTGAGTACTTAACTGGATGGATGGATGATGGCCTGCCCCAATCCTCACTGGGCGGGAGGTGGGGGGGGGGCGGGTATGGTGCCTCGTCTTTGCGAGCCCTCACTGAGAGCTGACCCCTGGCAGACCTCTAAGATTCACCTCCTCTAGGACGCCTTCTCTGACCATACTGTCACACTAGGGCCCCCTCCAACACTCCCTGCCCCATCTCCTACTGCATGCTCTTATCTGTCTCAACGATGCACTGTGAGATTTTTGAGGACAGTACTGTAAAACTTGTCTCTATACCTATGGCGGCCTGCACAAAGAAGTCATTCAACAAAGGTTTCATGAGTGAGTGAGTGAATGAATCAACCAATGAAAACCAAACAAGGACCAAAGATTATTTACTCAGTTTTACCACTGTCTGTCAAGACTGACCTTCAAACTCATTGTGAGCCAGGCCTCCTCCTTAGTCGGGAAGCTAGAACAGAAAGAGACCTCGGAGGTCTGGGAGAGTTAGCTCTGGAAAAAACTGGGATTCAAACACTGTTCTCACCCTCCTTCAGGTTCTGCAATGTTCTGTGCTCTTCTTACCAGAACTGTAGGTCAGAAATGTATTCTTTAGAAATGGGATACTGTTTATATTTTAGCTATTAAATGCAGTGTGAAAGTACCTAGCACGTGGTCATTGTTTAACATTTGTGAAACCCGCATCTACAGAATGCTATTTCTCTATGTCAGGAATGAGGAATTTGCAAATAGTGGAGTTACAGAACCACTCTGGGCCACCCACTTTTGTGACTATAAAAGCATTTAAGTAAGGCAAGCTGACTTTGGTGGAATAGCCTCTATTTTTCATCTACTTATATAACTCTGCATTGTCAAAGAGCACCAGTACTGATGCTGTCATCTCTCATGCCCCCAAGAAAAACCTCCTTTGGGGCTCTTTCTACATTTATTTTCAATTGCCAGATCCCCAGAGGAAAAAATCAAATCACTGACGCTATTTCAAACTTCATGCTCAAGGCAGCCACTAAGAGGATAATAGGGCAGCTCAGCTTTTGCTCTCTTTGAGGCAGGAAGACACCCCATGGCTGTGAAGGAAAGGCAGGACATGTGTGAGGACATTCAAAACAACAGAAAGATAAGAGAAGCTGGAGGAAAAAGCTGTTTGGAACCATGAACCATTCCAAGGTAACTTATTATGTTATTATATAAGAAACAAAATGAGCTCTCAACATTGCCGGTCATTTACTGCTTCATCCATTCAGGCATTCGGTCACAAACATTCACTGGACACCCATTACATGCCAGGGAATGCATGAGGCAGGTGGGCAGCACAGGAAGGATTTCTAGTAGCAGAATATCAGCCCACAACTGTGCACTATGTTCCTGCCACAGTAGCCTTCCTTCAGGTCCAAGGTGCAAGGCCCTTTCATGCTTCAGGACAGGTTTCAGCTTAAATGTCTCTTCCTCCAGGAGGTCTCACCTGATGATCAACAAATATTACTCCATTACCCCTGACGACTCTTCTCTAGTGAAGAAATAATGGGTAACAAGGCAAGGCCCTAACCCTACAGGAACTTATCACTTATCAAGGCAGAATCAGGCTCAGGGTAACAGGGAAGGAACTGGGGCAGGTCAGGACAGGGGTAGCAACCCAGATGACATCTTACTGACTCCCAGGCTCTGAACATGAGCTTCTTCAATCTCCCTGACTGAAGTACAACTCTGGGCCCTAGACAGAGCCTGCGGGTGGAGATCAAATGGCTGCAGCCATGGGAGAAAATAGTAGGGACCGAGCCCATTCCTCATGCCAGAGAATGGCCTTTGAAGCATTCAGACAGAAGCATACACAACTCTCCTCCCCAACCATGCTGTCCTTAGGAGACTAAAGGGAGCCCAAAGGTCTACAAGTGGGCCGCAATCTCTTGAGTAAGACTGTAAGACCAGCAAGGGGAAGGGCAGTACAGAGCAAAGGGAGGAGGGCTCGGCCTAGGTGCGGAGGACAGGGCTCAAGTCCAAAGTCGGCCACCTATCAGACTCAGGCTGTGGGGCGAGTCTTTCCCTTACCCAGGCTTCATTTCACCATCTGTGAATGGGGGGGGGGGGTGGATTAGGACGATGTCTACGAGCCCTTACAGCATTAAAGATCTGAGATTCTAGATGCATGCCAACCCCGCTGTTGTCAGTGGGCAGGGGGACTTTTCAAGCACACACACCACTGATCTAACATCCGGTTGCACTCTCAATTACACAGTGGATAAAACGGTCAGAGGGAAGAGCTAATACAGTATTTCCTGAGCCTATTTAGTCTCCGGATTCAGCACTGCACCCGCTTCTTCCCCACTTGCAATTTACCAGATAATATCATCATAGGCACTCCCTGAAACAGCTACCATTTGTCACCTCCTTGGGTACTTAAGCCTGCCTTATTTCTTTTAAGACAACTAGATCATTATAAAGACTAGTCATTAAAATCGCCGAATAAAATTTACGGAGAAAACAAGTTTCTCCTCTCTTTGTTTCCATTATAATAGCCATATAATGAATTGCTGACCTGCACTGGAAAAAAAAAAAAAAAAAAACCTATCAGAAGGAACATAAGGGCAAATACATATGCCTACTTTGTGAACAAATAATGCCACACAGAGCAACATAACCCATTCATTACCCAGAGCCTTTTTCTCATGGAAATAATACTATAAATGATGCTCGATAGCCCAGGCTTGCTGCCTTGCAATAATACCCACCCTCACCCGCAAACACATACCCAACATTCACTAAGAACCTTTTAATATATCCTAGCCATTCTTTTCAGGGCTGGAGAAACAGTGATAAAACACACTTTCTGTCCTTAAACAAAGTGTGAGGCTACAGGTCAAGTGGTCCCAGCTGTGGAAGAAAAAGTGGCAGAACCCAGTTCACAGGTCAGGGAAGCACTCAGGCCGAAGAGCAGATTGCAAAGCACTGCCCAATACCCATACCAAAAGGCCACATAATCCCAGGCAGCAATTTTCAAAGTGTGGCCCCAGACCATCAGCATAAACCCCACCTGGGAACTTGTTAGAACTTAAATTCTCAGCTCCACCCCAGTCCCTACTGAATCGGAAATTCCCAGCACTCTGTTTTTAACAAGTCCTCCAGGCGATTCGGATGCATGCTTTAGTTTGAGAACCACCACCTTAGAGCATCCAAACTGCTGCATATTTGCAGTAAAAATGGTAGAGAACTAAGTTGCCCATTAAACCTAACAGAAAAACAAGAGAATTGGGTACAAAATTGGTTTTTAAAAATATCTTAAAAGGTACCTGGGAAAAGCAGGTTCATTAGAGAAGGAAGCAAGAGACAGAAGTGCTGGTCCTGATGCAGAATATATACTGTCTGCATATACTCAGGAGCCTCTGAGGCGAAGGCCCCAGGCCTTTTCCTATGGGGTACTTCATTTCCGGTTATGGGCCTGTTCAGTCCCCTCAGCCGACGCTCGTCTTGTCGTTTCAGGCGGCGTTCCCACACATTCACTACCAGGGCTCTCAGACCTAGCAACCACCATTAAGGTCACTTGGTTTTGGACTCATAAATAGGAGGATGGAAGGTAAACAAACAAGGAGCAATAAATGTTGTGAGGTCATTAAATTTAAAACCGAAGGGACAATTAAAAGAGGAAGAAAGAAATATGTGAGTATATATGAGAAAGAGATTGTTTAAAGTAGGGTCTGCTGAGCTCTGAATAACAAAAGAGAGCAGATGAGGACTGGATCAGCCCAAGGAGAGAAGAGAAAATGAAGGAATATTGAGTCATTTCTTGGCCTCTGCCACCAGGTGGCAAAACTAACCCAGCACAGCTTAGTTGCTGTCCAAAAGCTTTTGTTTTGATTTGTCTTTTCCTGTTTATTTATTGATTTAGGGTGGGAATGGCGGTGCAGAGCCACCTCAAGCTGTGTGGCTGGAGGCAGAGAGAGCATATTGAGCAGTGGATTGTTTTTACACATGCTAATTCAAGTCAGTGACCTTAATTAGGAGTATTGTTCTATTTTAACATGTAGAAACAACCATGTAATAAAAAGTACCCAGGGATGACAAAAGCTATGCTGAGTTACATGTTAATATTTCACTGCAACTACATTTTAAGACAATACATTTTATTTTAAAATATCTGTTTTCCTGGAATGAAACTCAATGTCAAGTTAGGTTTAATTTCATGGTCCAAATGCAATTTTTCCTCCAGCAGACCACAAAATGTTAAATACTGAGGAACACAATAATAATGAAAAGGCAGCTTTACTGTAAAAGCAAATTTCCTGTAGAGATGACCTGAGGTTCTACAGATCACAAAGGAAAAGACACTCATGGTTAATCATAAACCCATCTAAAGATAGTTCATTTCTAATATCTTTCATTTCAAACAATGTAAACAACTCCCTGGGCTTGGAAAGTTGTAAATTTAATAATGTTGTTTCAATTCACTACTAGTTCCCATTGATTTTCTCTCATTTTAATCTTTATTGATTGATTAATGTCATCTTGAGACATCCAAATGACAAATTGAGGGGAAAAAAATGATAAGCCTTGAGTTGGACCTCTATTGGAAAGAGCACTAATCTGGGAATCAAGAGACCTGGGTTCTAGGGGTGCCTGGGTGGCTCAGTCGTTAAGCATCTGCCTTCGGCTCAGGTCATGATCCCGGGGTCCTGGGATTGAGCCCCGCATTGGGCTCCCTGCTCGGTGGGAAGTCTGCTTCTCCCTCTCCCACTCCCCCCGCTTGTGTTCCCTCTCTCGCTGTGTCTCTCTCCGTCAAAAAAATAAATCAAATCTTAAAAAAAAAAGAGAGAGAGAGAGAGAGAGACCTGGGTTCTAGTATTTGCTCAGCCACTACCAGCCACCAACCCTGGGAAAGTCACTCCAGCTCTCCAGGCTTCAGCTTCCTCATATATGAAATGACACAATAATCTTTGCCATAATTCACTAAATTGTTGTGATTAGCAGATAAAAAAACAAGGAGTTGTTACTATGAGACTACCAAGATTCCCATAAATTCAAATCAAACAAAAACAAAACTTCTACTGAAGAACAAACTGCTTTTAAAAGCTTTTAAAATTAGACAAAGAAAAATACGCTGCTTTAAGGATAACAAATACCAGGGTAGGCAAGTAGAAATACTGAAAAATTGTTCTCGGTGTGGTTGGATCCTCAAATTTTGGATCATCAAAATAAGTGTCTTTGGAAAAATCAAGTTTGAATAATCCCAAATGATGTAGAGTTACCATAGCAACAAATGGGACCATTAGGTTGGGGCAATCAGTAAGAGTCATCAACAAGTGGTTCTGCTTTACTTATGAAAACAACAACAAGAAAGTTTCTACTACTAGAGGTGGAACCTCTATGCTTATAATTTCTTTGAAATATACAGTTGCAAAATGCTCATGAAATTAACAAAATTCAAGTGATTTTTCAGAATAAATTAAATAATAAAAAAGACTAAGAAAAACACCTTTTTTAAGTGTGGAGATCCTTGAATGAAAGGTACTGTCTGGATACATATATCACTGCTCTCTATCCAGGAAAGAATACCAATCAAATGAGTCTATAGACAATCTACTCTGAATGTTTCTTTAGCTGCTATATTAATAAAAGGTAATATAATACATGGTAAATATGTACTCGACTAAACAAGAGCTTTCGGTCTCTCCTGCTTATTAGTGGATACTGAAATTCAAATAAGCCAAACCATCCTTCAAACAGTTCAGATCACAGAGGTAGACAAATATTAGCTTAGCTTGCTTCCCAGCTGGTAGGCCAGACAGAGTTCAATCTAGTTACAGATTCAGGAGAAAAGGAATTGTCTATGTCATTTAATTCACTGTCCTGTTGAACCCACATATCTGACAGCTCTCCTCCAAGTAAGACCCAGGTCTTAAAAATTAGTTCTACTATTAACTACAAGGGTCCGCTTCAATGTGATGGGACTAACGGTGGGGCCATGACTGGGAATCTTAATGTAAAAACTTCACAAAGACCCTAACCCTCTGGCAATTACAAAACAAACAGATCTCTAGGCCTCAGGCTACTTGATATTTGTAGCCCTATAAGATAAAGGAAATAGAGACCAACATGTATTATGTAACCTCAACCACATGAGTCTAATAAAACCACATAATCGAAAAGTTTTATTCCAGTTTTATTTTTGTATAATAGTAGAGGAAATTATTGGTACAAAGAAAACTCCATCTACAAGTCCACCATCTAACACTTTTTCTCATTATTCAACATTCTCTTTCAAATACACATCTGAGCACAAACAAAATTTTACTCAGAGATATGACCTAGTTCCCATTTCTCACTTAATCTAGAGAAAGGGTTTTCAAACTGTGTCCTACAGAGCCCTGTGTTCCCTGGATGCTCCCCAGGGGCTACCATGTAGCCAAGGGGTAAGGCTTTATTCTCCCTTCCCCCACATTCCTTTCCCTGTTCCCAATTCAATCAGAACAGTTCCATTTCTGTTTTACATTTTGAGATTCTGCATAAAATTTTATTTGAAAATAAAACAAAAAAATAGTTCTATTACTACTAAGCATTTAAAAACTAAGAATGCACAGAACTATAAAATTTTTGAGCTAGGAAGAAACTAAAGAGAGCCAATGCTTTTATTTTACAGATGCTAAAAGAAGACCCAAAGAGAAGACAGACTTGCCCAAACTCACACAGCAATTAGGAACTGGAATTAGATCCCAGGTCTCCATCCCCAACTCAGAGATCCTATTCCTAATTCAGAAACTATTCATTCACTTCTTCAGTAAATATTTATCAAATGCTACTATGAGCCAAGCACTGATTTAAGTGCTGGGAAGTTAAAAGGGAAAAAAATTCTGCCCTCATGGCACTTATAATTTAGTAGAGGAACACAGACAATAAATATAAGAAATGAGTACACAGTATATTACAAGGCAATAAAGAAGAAGGATGGGGGCACCAGGAGAGAAAGAGCTTGAGGTTACAACTCGTGAATTTCCTAAAAGACCATTATCATTAGTTCTTTGTGTACCTAATAAAAATATGTGTGTATGTGCTATAACTCTCGTTAATTCAGGCTCATTTTTGGTTAAAATGTTAAACAGGAAAATGGCGAGGTAAGAAGATCCTGAACTCACCTTCTCCCACAGACACACTGAATCTACAGCTGTATATGGAACAATTTCCTCTGAAGAAAACCTAAAACCTCCTGGCAGAGGGAGGTTTGCTTCACACTGAGCAAAGAAGAAGGAAACCACATCAAAGCAGGTAGGAAAGGCTGAGACACAATGAATAAACCCCACCCCTAGTATGGGGACTTACACTCAGGAGGGAACTCAAAACCCAGAGTTTCTCCCAGAGGAGCAAAGGGTCTGTATTCCACATCCGGCACCCCAACTTTTAAGACTGGCAACTGAGAGGCAAGCCCCCAAAACACCTGGCTTTGACAAACAGCAGGGCTGTGGTGAACCGAGGACGGTCTCATAATGGGCCTGCACACAGACCCACCCGCCCCAGGGCCCAGTGTAGAAGCAGCACTTTGAAAAGTGCCCAGACTTTATGTGAATGACACTCATTCCCTAATCTTCAAGTGCTGGACTGAGGGACAGGTGCCTTCTGGGATACTCTCCAGGGACAAAGGCTGGAGAGCACCATCTCCCTGCTCTCTTTCTGCCCTGGTAAAGCAGCCAAACGCCATCTGGGTTTTTTTCCTCCTTTTTTTTTCCCCTTCTTGCAGGCGCCATCTTCCCTGCTCTCCCTCTGCCTTGCTGAAGCCAGCAGGCACCATCTTTTTTTCTCCTTTGTATTTTCCTTTTCTTCCTTCCCTTTTTCTCTTTTCTTCTTCTTTCCCCTTTTTTCACCAAATGCCATCTCTGCACTCCCCCTGTGCCTCCCTCCAGCCAGTGGGCATGATCTTCACACTCTCCCTCTGACACACTCCAGAGCACCAGTATCTCCCAGAAGGGAGCTTCTACACACATCTGGTACCCTGCTTTTTATGTCCAGACACCCAGTTTTTGTAGCTATAACCTGGGGAACACCACCTTGATCACCTGGCTCTGAAGGCTAGGGGTCTGTGTTTCTGGGTCCCAGAGGACTGTAACAATTAGAGAAACAGTTCTTGGCAGGCTATCACTCCCAGGGCACTGCACAGACAGCAGACCAAAACACACCCCAAGTCTTTCTGAGAAAGAGACCTACTTCCTTGTCCAGGAGCTTTGGCCTGAAGTGCAGGCCTCTAGTTTGGCACTTATAGGGGCCTACAGAGGGACTCTCAGGGAACAGAGCCTGGTGTTCGGTCTCTGTGCTCTCCCACTGCCTCCCTCCAGCTCACCAGTATCTTACAGAAAGGAGCTTATTCCCCTCCTCTGGTGCCCTGATTTTGTGGCTGCTACCAGGGGACACCTCTAGATTGCCTGGCTCTGGTAGCTAGTGGGGCTTTTGTTCATGGGTCCCACGGGAGTATAACCAATGGAGAAACAGTTCTTAAACAGCTACTACCATGGAGCACAGCAAGAAGCAACAGACCCAGAAGCTCTATCTTTCTGGAAAGAGGCCTATTAGCTTATCATCATAACTGCAGCCTAAGGGGCAGATTTCTAATTAAACATACATCTAAGCACTGACTGTAAACCTCTCCTGAGACCTCAAAGGACAGGCATTATCTTTGTGCTCTCCCTCTGCCATGCTCCAGAGCACAGCATCTCTTGGAGGGGAGCTCTTATACCTACCTGGTACCCCAGTTTTTATATCTGGTGCCCTAGTTTTTATGGCTGTCACCCTGGAGATACGCCTTGATGGCCTTGCTCTGGTCACTAGGAGTATTTGTGTTCCTGGGTCCCATGGGACTGTAACAATCAGAGAGACGGTTCTTGGCAGGCTCCCATCCCAGGGTACTGCACCCACCGACCTTTCTGTAAAAGAGGTCTACTTACTAGTCCTGGCACTTCAACCTTAGGGGTAGGCTTCAGGTTTGGCACACACTGAGAGGCTGCAGGGGTGTGATCGGGGAACACAGGCCAGGGGATGCCATCTTTGTGCTGTCTTTCTGCCTCACTACAGCTCCCCGATATCTCCCAGAAAGAGCCCTGATTTTGTAATTGCTGCCTAGGGGACACTTCCAGATTGTCTGACCATTGGGGCCAGCAGGATTTACACCTGCAGTCTCATAACACTGTATATTTCGCATTATTTAAAAGCTGTTGCCTGGGCACCTGGGTGGCTCAGTCAGTTAAGTGTCTGCCTTCGGCTCAGGTCATGATCCCAGGGTCCTGGGATCAAGCCCTGCATTGGGGTCCCTGCACAATGGGGAGTCTGCTTCTCCCTCTCCCTCAGCTGCTCCCCTGCTTGTGCACACACACATTCTCTCTCTCTCTCTCTCTCTCTCTGTCAAATAAATAAATAAAATATTTTTTAAAAAATAAAAAATAAATAAATAAAAACTGTTGCCTGAGGTTCTGGCTTCCAATAAGCTTGAAACTAGGTGCTGGCTGAGATCCTCCCCTTTAGGACACCAACTGGTCTTGGCACACTCTCAACTACTAGGAGCTATTAAAAATAAAATAGGCTGCTTGGACAATCACAAAGATTTCAGAGACAACCAAGAGCTAGGGCAGAGTTGAACAATGAGGTTCATCTCCTCCTACACAAGGCCAACCCTTTGAGGAAGGAAGAAGTGGCTGTTTTATCTAATGGACAGAAACCAATACAGAAAGTCAAGCAAAATGAGGGAACAAAAGAATATGTTCCAAATGAAAAAACAAGATAAAATATCAGGAAAAAAACCCTTAATGAAACAGAAATAAGTATTTTAGCTGATAAAGTATTCAAAATAATGGTCTTAAAGACGCTCACCACATTTGGGAGAAGAATGGATAAACAGTGAGAGCTTCAACAAAGAGAAAAAATATAAGTAAGTTCCAAACAGAAGTCAAAGAACTCAAAAATACCGTAATTGAATTGAAAAATACACTAAAGGGGTTCAACCTCAAACTATATGAAAGAGAGGAAAGGGTAAGTGAACTTGAAGACCAGGCAGAGAAACTCACCTGATCAGCAAAAAGAAAAAAAGAAGAAAAAAAGAACAGATAGCTTGAGGGGCTTATGGAACACCACCAAACAGACTAAGATTGGCATTATAGGAGTCTAAGATGGAGAAGAAAGAAAAAGGCAGAAAACTTCTTTGAAGGAATAATGGCTGAAAACTTCCCTATCTGGGAAAAGCAACAGACATCCAGATCCAGGAAGCCTAGCGAGCTTCAAAAAAGATAAACTCAAAGAGACTCACACCAAGACATCATGATTAAAATGTCAAAAGTTAAAGACAAGGGTGGAATCTTAAAAGCAGTAAGAGAATAACAACCTGTTGGGAACTCTCAGAAGACTATCAGCAGATTTTCTAGCAGAAACTTTGTAGGCCAAAAGAGAGTGACACAATATATTTGAAATGCCAAAAGAAAGAAAATTTTCCAACCAAGAATATTCTACCCAACAAAATTATCATTTGGAATTAAAGAAGATAAAGAGTTTTCTAAATAAGCAAAAGTTAAAGAGTTCTTCACCACTAAACTAGCCTTATAAGAAATACTACAGGGACATCTTTAAACTGAAAATAAAGGGTACTAATTAGTAAGAAGAAAATATATGAAAGTATAAATCTCACTGGTAAAGGTAAATATATAGTAAAAGTAGTGAATGAATCACTTACAAAGCTATATGAAGGTTAACAAACAAAAGGAGTAAAAATAGCTATAACTACAATAATTAGGTAGGTATACACAAGACAAAAAGATGTATAATATGATAACAAAAACATGAAACATGGGCATAGGGGAGAGTAAAAATGTAAAGTGTTAGAATGCATTCAAACTTAAGTTGTTATCAACTTAAAATAGCCTCTTATAAACATAAGTTATATACGTAAGCCTCACAGTAACCACCAAGCAAAAATGTATAGTAGATATACAAAAGATGATAAGAAAGAAATCTAGGCATACCTCTAAAGAAAGTTACCAAACCACAAAGGAATGGAGTAAAAGAAGAAAGGATATAAGGAACTACAAAACAGCCAAAATACAATGAACAAAATGGCAATAGGTACATACCGATCAATAAGTAATTTAAATGTAAATAGCCTAAACTCTCCAATCAAAAGACATAGAGTTGCTGAATAGATTAAAAACAAACAAACAAGATCCAACTATATGCTGCCTACAAGAGACTCACTTCAGATATAAGAACATACACAGACTGAAAGTGAAGGCATGGAAAAAGACAGTCCATGCAAATGAAAGTAGCTATACTTACATTAGACAAAATAGACTTCAACAAAGACTGTAATAAGACACAAAGAAGGGTATTACAAATTGATAAAGGGGTCATTCTAACAAAAATAACATTTTAAAATATTTGTGGACCCAACACAGGAGCACCTAAATACATAAAGCAAATATTAACAGACCTAGGGGGAAAAACAGAAATACACTAACAGTAGGGGACTTTTAATACCTTATTTACATCAAGAGATACATCATGCAGACATAAAATCAATAAAGAAACACCAGTTTTAATCAACATGTTAGACCAGATGGACTTAACAGATATAAACAGAACATTCACCCAAAAGCAACAAAATACACATCTTCTCAAGTGCACATGGAACATTCTCCAAAATAGATCATATGTTAGGCCACAAAACAACTCTTAGCAAATTTAAGAATATTGAAATCACATCAAGCATCTTTTCCAATCAAAATGATATGAAACTAGAAATCAATTACAAGAAGAAAACTGGAAAATTCACAAATATGTGGAGACTAAACAACATGCTACTGAACAACCAAAGGGTCAATAAAGAAATCAAAAGAAAAATCAAAAAACACCTTGAGCTAAATGAAAATACAACATACCAAAACTTATGGGATGCAGCAAAAGCAGTTCTATGAGGGAAGTTCATAATGATAAATGCCTACTTTAAGAAGCAAGAAAAATCTCAAATAAACAACCTAACTTGACACCACAAGGAACTAGAAAAAGAACAAATGAAGCCCAAAGTTAGTGGAAGGAATGAAATAACAAAGATCAGAGCAGAAATAAATGAAATATAGACAAAAAGACAATAGAAAAGATCAATGAAACCAAGAGCTGGTTCTTTGAAAATATAAACAAAATTGACAAAAGAAAAGCTAAACTCACCAAGAAAACAAGGGCTCAAATAAATAAAATCAGAAATGAAAGAGGAGATGGTACAACTGATATCAAAGATACACAAAAGATCATAAGACACTACTATGAACAATTATATACCAACAAATTAACAACCTAGAAGAAATGGATAAATTCCTAGAAACATACAACCCTTCCAAGACTGAATCACAAGGAAATAGGAAATCTAAAGTAACAAATTACTAGTAAGGAGAGCAAATCAGTAATTTTAAAACTCCCCACAAAAGAAAGTATGGGGCTAGACAGCTTCACTAGCAAATTCTAGCAAACATTCAAAGAAGAATTAATATCAATCCTTCTTAAACTCTTCCAAAAAATAAAAGAGGAAGGAACACTTCCAAACTCATTTTACGAGGCCAGCATTACCCTCATACAAAAACCAGACAAGGATACCACAAAAAAAAATACAGGCCATTATCCCTGTTGAACACAGATGCAAAAATCCTCAACAAAACATTAACGAACTGAATTCAACAATATATTAAAAAGACCATACACCATGATCAAATGGGATTTATTCCAGGGATGTAAGGATGGTTCAACATCTGAAAATCAATTGACACGATATGCCACGTTAACAAAATGAAGGGTAAAAATCATATAATCATTTCAATAGGTGCAAAAAAAAAGCTTTTGACAAAATTCAACATCCATTTATGAGATGGATTAGAGGGAACATAACTCAACATAAGGTCATATATGACAAGCCCACAACTAAAATCATATGTAATGAAAAACTAAAAGCTTTTCCTATAAGATCAGGAACAAGACAAGGATGACCTTTTTCACTACTTTCATTCAGTATGATCTTAGAAGTCCTAACTAGAGCAATTAGGCAAAGATAAGAAATAAAAGGCATCCAAATTGGAAAGGAAGAAGTAAAACTGTAACTATTTGCAGATGACATGATACTACATATAGAAAACCCTAAAGACTCCACCAAAAAAACCGTTAGAGCTAATAAATGGATGCTGTAAAGTTGCAGGATACAAAATCAATATACAGAAATCTGTTGCATTTCTATACACTAATAATGAACTACCAGAAAGAGACATTAAGAAAACAATTCCATTTACAACTGCATCAAAAAGAATAAAATACTTAGGAATAAATTTAAGAAAAGAGGTGAAAGAGCTGCCCACTAAAAACTATTGAACACTAATGAAAGAAATTGAAGAAGACACAAATAAATGGAAAGATATTCTATGCTCATGGATTGGAAAAATTAATATTGTTAAAATGTCCATGCTACCCAAAGCAATCTACAGATTCCACACAATTCTTATCAAAATTCCAAAGACATTTTTCACAGAAAGAGAACAAACAATTCTAAAATTTGTATGGAACCACAAAAGACCCTAAAGAGCCAAAGCAATCTTTTTTTTTTTTTAAGACTTTATTTATTTGAGAGAGAGACAGAGAGAGCATGAGCAGGGGGAGAGGCAGAGGGAGGACAAGCAGACTCCCCGCTGAGCACAGAGCTCAATATGAGGCTCTATCCCAGGACCCTGAGATTATGACCTGAGCCGAAGTCAGACACTTAACCAACTGGGCCACCCAGGCGCCCCCCAAATAGCCAAAGCAATCTTGAGAAAGAAGAGGCTGGAGGTATAACACTCTCTGACTTCAAACTATATTACAAAGCTATAGTAATTAGGATAATATGGTATTGGCATAAAAACAGACACATAAATCAATGGAAAATGATAGAGAGCCCAGAAACAAACCTATGCAAATATGGTCAATTAATTTCTGAGAAAGGAATCAAGAATATACAATGAGGAAAGGACAGTCTCTTCAATAAATGATGTCTGAAAACTGCAAAAGCTACATGCAAAAGAATGAAACTGGACCATTATCTCACACCATGCACAACAATTAACTCAAAACGGATCAAAGACTTTCATATAAGACCTGAAACCATAAAACTCCTAGAAAAAACATAAGCAGTAAGTTCCTTGATGTCAATCTTGGTGATTTTTATTTTATTTTATTTTTTGGATTTGACTCCAAAAGCAAAAGCAACAAAATCAAAAATTAAAAAGTGGGATGACAACAAAGTGAAAAGCTTCAGCACAGCAAAGGAAACCATCAACAAAAATAAAAAGTCAACCTACCAAATGGGAGAAAATATTTGTAAACCATTTATTTGGTAAGGGGTTAATATCCAAATATATTAAAAACATACAATTTAACAACTACACAAACAATGCAATTTAAAAGTTGGCAGCAGGGGTGCCTGGGTGGCTCAGTCGGTTAAAGTGTCCAACTCTTGGTTTCGGCTCAGGTTATGATCTAATGGGTCATGAGATCGAGCCCTATGTGGGGATCCGCTTTCAGTGGGGAGTCTGCTTGGGATTCTTTCTTCTGCCCCTCCTCTCAGTCATGCGTGCTCTCTCTCTCTCTCAAAAATGAGTAACTTAAAAAAATAAAATAAAATAAAAGTTGGCAGAGGATCTGAATAGATGTTTCTAAGAAGGCATACAAATGGTCAACCAGTACATGAAAAGATGCTCAACATCACTAACCATAAGAGAAATGCAAATCAAAACTGGAATGAGATATCACCTCACACCAGTCAGATGGCTATTAGTCAAGAAATAACAAGTGTTGGTGAGAATGTGGAGAAAAGGGAGCCCTTGTGCACTGTTGGTGGGAATGTAAACTAGAGCAGCCAGTACAGAAAGCAGTATGACCATTCCTCAAATAAATGAAAATAGAATTATCCTATGATCCAGTAATTCCACTTCTGGGTATCCATCTGAAGTAAATAAATAAATACACTAAGTTGGAAAGATAAAAGTATCCCCATTTTCACTGCAGCATTATTGACAATAGTCAAGATATGGAAACAACCTAAGTGTCCATCAATGGAAGAATAAAGATGTGATATAAATATACACATACATATATATACACATATATATGCACATTATACATAAACACAATGGAATATTATTCAGCCATGAAAAAGAAAGTAATCTTGCCATTTGTGACAATACAGATGGACCCTGAGAGCACTGTGCTAGGTGAAATAGACAGAGAAAGGCAAATACCGCATGCTCTCACTTACATGTGGACTCTAAAACACAAAAAAAACAACAACAAAAAAACCAAGCTCATAGCTACAGAGATCAGACTGGTGGTCACCAGAGGCAGGGCGTGGGGGATGGGCAAAACCGATGAAAGGAGTCAAAAGGTACAAACTTCCAGTTATAAAATAAATAAGTCACAGGGATGTAATGCACAGCATGGTGACTATAGTTAATAATACTATATTGCATATATGAAAGTTGTTGAGAGAGTAAATCTTAACAGTTCTCATCACAAGAAAAAGAATTCTGTAACCACGTATGCTGACAGAGGTTAACCAGACTTACTTTAGTGATCATTTCGCAATACACACAAATATCAAATCATTATGTTGTACACCTGAAACTAATACAATGCATGTCAATTATAACTAAATTTTTAAAAAGTGTTAAATGGTACCCTAGAAGCACACATGAGCAAGATATTAATTGCTGTACATGGCTCTAGAAGTCCACAAATGTGGCAAAAAAAAAAAAAAAGAGAGAGAGAGAGAAGTGGGGAGATCTGGCTGCCAGTCTTATTCTGCAGTGTGACACTGGATAGCACAGTTAAGTTCTCTGAGCCTAAGTTTCCTTATCTGTAAAATAAGGGGGCCAGGGTAAATATTCTCTGAAGTTCCATGCCATCATTCAAATATCAACACCCTCTAATGTGCCAAAAGCATTATATAATATCTTAGTAGTCATATCAGCATTATTATTCCAATCCAAAGTAACCCTAATAATAACATTACATTTATAGAGTTCTCCACAGTTGTCAACGTGTTTTCACATGCATTTCTCATCTGACAAGTAACAGGACAGCATTTTTTTCCCCATGTTATAATAAAGAAGGCTGGCCCCTACTCAATGCAATGTAATAGGAAGCCTCCTGACCTCTAGGGCCTACATTCTGGTCCTGGTGTGGCCAAAGAAACCAGCAAGACCCCTCACACAAGACAGGCCCCCAGATTTAGGGGTGCCATTCAATAAGGTTGAAGATGACAAGAGCATTTTATTTATTTTTTTAAGATTTTATTTATTTATTTGAGAGAGAGAGCACAAGCGGGAGGAGGGACAAGGGGAGAAGCAGGCTCCCCGTGGAGCAGGGAGCCCAAATCAAGGTTCAATCCCAGGACCCTGGGATCATGACCTGAGCCAAAGGCAGACGCTTACCTAATTGAGCTACCCAGGTGCCCCAACAAGAGCATTTTAAGATTTTATCTATCTGTCTATCTATCTATCTATCTATCTATCTATCTATCTATCTATCTATCTATCTATCTATTTGTAGGCTCCACACCCAGCATGGAGCCCAACATGGGGCTTGAACTCACGACCCTGAGATCAAGACCTGAGCTGAATCAAGAGTCAGACGCTTAACTGACTGAGCCACCAAGTGCCCCTAAAGATTTTTTTTTAAGACTCTATTTATTTATTTGACAGATAGAGACAGAGAACACAAGCAGGCAGAGCAGCAGGCAGAGGGAGAGGGAGAAGCAGGCTCCCCACCGAGCAGGGAGCCCAATGCAGGGCTCGATCCCAGGATGGTGGGATCGTGACCAGAGCCGAAGGCAGATGCTTAACTGACTGAGCCACCCAGGCTCCCCATCCCTAAAGATTTTTATTTTTATTTTTTTATTTAGCAATCTCTACACCCAACATGGGGCTCAAACTCACAATCCCAATATCAAGAGTCACACGCTCCTCCAACTGAGCCAACCAGATACCCCAAAAACCCCTTCCCCATCTGAGGCGTATAGGCAATTTTCAAATGAGACACTTCAGACACTCAGGCATCTCTCACAATATTAGTGCTCAGCATAGGGATTAAGTAATAAAATGCAAACTTTAATAATTCTTGCCATACTAAGTATGTGTCAAGAGCTATGAAAAAGTCTATATCCCTTGATCGAGGAATCTTTTTTTTTTTTTAAAGATTTTATTTATTTATTTGACAGAGAGAGACACAGCGAGAGAGGGAACACAAGCAGGGGAGTAGGAGAGGGAGAAGCAGGCTTCCCGCGGAGCAGGCAGCCCGATGCGGGGCTCGATCCCAGGACTCTGGGATCATGACCTGAGCCGAAGGCAGACACTTAACCAAATGAGCCACCCAGGCACCCCTTGATTGAGGAATCTTATTTCTAGAAATCCTTCCTGAGAAAATAAGCAGAAATGTGACCAAAAATTCAGGTATAGGTATATCTCATTTTCTTGTGCTTCTCTTTATTGCACTTTGCAGATATTGCATTTTTTACAAATTGAAGGTTTGTGGCAATCTTGCTTTGAACCAATCTATCAATGCAACTCTTCCAACAGCATTTGCTCACTTTATGTCTCTGTGTCCCATTTTGGTAATTCTTGCAACATTTCAAACTTTTTCATTATTATTTGTTATGATGATCTGTGATCAGTCATCTTTGAATGTTACTATTGTAATTGTTTGGGGATGCTACAAATTGTTTGGGGATGTTAACAAAGTGAACTCAATAAATGTGTGTTCTGACTGCTCCACGAACCAGCCGGTCCCCCATCTCTCTTCTCCTCCTTGGGTCTCCCTATCCCCTGAGACACAAAAATATTGAAACGAGGCCAGTGAAAAACCCTACAATGGCCTCTAAGTGTTCCAGTGAATGGAAGAGTCACACACCTCTCGCTTTAAATCAGAAGCTAGAAATGATTAAGCTTAGTGAGGAAAGCATGTCGAAAGCTGAGACGGGCTGAAAGCTAAGCTTCACTGTGCCAGTTAGCCAAGTTGTAGATGCAAAGGAAAAGTTCTTGAAGGAAATTCAGAGTGCTACTCCAGTGAACAAACTCTAAGAAAGTGAAACAGCCTTATTGCTGATAGGGAGAAAGTTTTAGTGGTCTGGATAGAAGATTAAACCAGAGGCAACACTCCCTTTAGCCAAAGGCTAATCCAGAGCAAGGTCCTAACTCTCTTCAATTCTGTGAAGGCTGAGAGAGGTGAGGAAGCTGCAGAAGAAGTCTGAAGCCAGCAGAGGTTGGTTCATGAGGTTTAAGGAAGGAAGCCATCTCCATAACATCAAAGTGCAAGTGAGTGCTGATGTAGAAGCTGCAGCAACTTATCCAGAAGATCTAAGCTAAGAAAATTAATGAAGTTGGTTACACTGAACAACAGATTTTCAATGTAGGTGAAACAGGCTTCTATTGGAAGAAGGTGTCTTCTAGGACTTTCGTAGCTAGAGAGGTCAATGCCAGGCTTCAAAGCTTTAAAGGACAGGCTGACTCTCTTGTTAGGGGCAAATACAGCTGGTAACTTTCAGTTGAAGCCAATGCTCATTTACCATCCCCAAAATCCTATGGCCTTTAAGAATTATGCTAAATCTACTCTGCCTATGCTTTGTAAATGAAACAACAAAGCCTACATGACAGCACATCTGTTTACAAACTGGTTTACTGAATATCACAAGCCCACTGTTGAGACCTACTGCTCAGGTAATAAAGATTCCTTTGAAAACATTACTGCTCATTGACAATACACCTGGTCACCCAAGAGCTCAGATGGAGATAAATGTTGTTTTCGTACCTGCTGACCCAACATCCATTCTGCAGCCCATGGACCAAGGAGTAATTTTGCCTTTCAAGTCTTATTACTTAAGAAATATAATTCCTAAGGCTATAGCTGCCATAGACAGTGATTCCTCCAATGGATCTGGGTAAAGTAAATTGAAAACCTTCTGGAAAGGATTCAGCATTTTACATGCCATTAAGAACATTTGTGATTCGTGGGAAGAAGTTAAAATATCAACATGAACAGGAGTTTGGAAGAAGTGGATTCCAACCCCCATGGATTTTGAGGGGTTCAAGACTTCAGTGGAGGAAGTACCGGCAGGGTCGTGGAACTAGCAAGATAACTAGAATTACTGCAGATGGGACTGAATGGCTGCTATCTCATAATAAACCTGAACAGATGAGGAGTTGCTTCTTTGGGCTGAGCAAAGAAAGTGGTTTCTTTTTTTTAAGATTTTATTTATTTATTTGACAGAGAGAAAGAGACAGCGAGAGAGGGAAAACAAGCAGGGGGAGTGGGAGAGGGGGAAGCAGGCTTCCTGCTGAGCATGCAGCCTGATGTGGGGCTCCATCCCAGGGCCCTGGGATCATGACCTGAGCCAAAGGCAGACACTTAACCAACTGGGCCACCCAGGTGCCCGAAGAAAGTGGTTTCTTGAGATGGAATCTACTCCTGGTGAAGATGATGTGAGGACTGTTGAGAAATGACAACAGGGAATTTAGAATGTTACATACGCTTAGTTGATAAAACAGCAGCAGGGCTTGAGAGGACTGACTCCAATTTTGAAAGAAGTTCTACTATGGGTGAAATGCTGTCACACAGCATCGCATGCCACAGAGAAATTGGTTGTAAAGGGAAGAGCCAATCAATGCTGCCACCTTCATTGTTCTCTTACCTTAACAAATTGCCACAGCTCCCCCAAATTCCAGCAGCCACCACCCCGAAGAGTCAGCAGCCATCAGCAAAAAGATTAGAACTCACTGAAAGCTCAGATGATGGTTAGCACTTTTTAGCAAAAAAAAATATTTTTTAATTAAGGTACATACATTTTTTTTTTTAGACATAATGCTATTGCACACTTAACAGACTACAGTGTAGTGTAAACATAACTTTTATATGTGGTGGGAAACCAAAAAATTCATTTGACTCACTTTACTGCGATATTCACTTTATTGGTCTGGAACCAAACCTTCAATATCCCTGAGGTAATTATGTTGATCATGGCACAATTTTTAGGAGCAAAAATTTGGACCTAAATTTCCATAAATAATCACATGAACTGTGCCATATCCAAATAATGGAATATTACTTTTTTAATGTTAAATACTTATTTTAAGGAATATTTAATAGCCTGGGGCGCCTGGGTGGCTCAGTTGGTTGAGCGACTGCCTTCGGCTCAGGTCATGATCCTGGAGTCCCGGGATCGAGTCCCACATTGGGCTCCCTGCTCTGCGGGGGGTCTGCTTCTCCCTCTGACCTTCTTCCCTTTCGTGCTCTCTATTTCTCATTCTCTCTCTCAAATAAATAAATAAAATCTTTAAAAAAAAAGAATACTTAATAGCCTGGAGGAAATGTTCCCAATATAACTGCAGATGGAAAATCTGGATATAAAGCAAACATACAATACACATATCTTCTTTTTTAAAAAATACATGTAGAAGATGGAAAATGCCTTAGAATGTTATAAGCAGTTTTCTCTAGGTTGTAAAATTATGGATGATTTTGATGTTCTATAATTCTACAATGAGCACGTACTATTTTTATAACCAGAAATTTAAAATTAAAAAATCTTTGTCCTACCTACCTCCCAGCGTAGTGATAAAAACAAATATGAAGGATGAGCTTTCTAATAGTAAGGATGACCCTAAAATGGAATCTGTGGGGAGAGGACTCAAGTAGCATTGTGTGAGCACATGACTCCTGATCGGGTCAGACTTTAGTGATCTGGAATTCTAGAGCCCTCTGTGAAATCCTTCCATCTACAAGATGTGACCTGCACTGTTAGTGGGGAAAGGCTGGGTTGGGTTGGTCCCACCCTTTCTGCCTAGTGCCCTAATGCTCAGGGATAAAGCAAGCAGTCAGTGGCCAAGAAAGACAGACCCTGTAGGGGACCAACCCTAGCAGCCATTGGCAACTATGCCCTTACCAGCTACTAACTCCCTAAGTGGTCAGCAAACATGTTGCTGGGACCTCAGCTCCTGACTCTAGGATATAGTGCTCATGATAACATCCCTGGGGACCTGGTCCTAAGGCTTCACTCTGCAGCTCTAGTCCCAGGCATTCCATGGGAGAGGAAAGAACAAGTGAGTGTATCAAATACAACCCTCGGATATTTTTTGTTTGGCCCACCAAGCATTTTAAAAGACAATATACCTGAGTAGGGGTTTGGCTTGGTCACAGTACAGTATAAGCAGTTTAACTTACACCTACACCCCTACAAGCACCAAAGCTTATGACAGTTGGGAAAACCTGGACTCAAATGACAGTGATTTATTCAAGGCCATGCAGCACGTTATTGACAAACTGGGTCTAGAACCTGGGTCTCCTGACTCCCGGTTCAATGTGTGACATTACAGAATTGCTGGCTCTCCAGAGACTCTCTAGATCCCTTATATTAGGAGGTACCCTCGGCAATTCCACCTCCTCTTTGCTGAGGATCACAGGAGACTTTAGTTATTATTTTAGGTTGTCAGAGACCAAAACATGGAGGAAGAAGAAGTTCATACTTGGGACTCAGAAATAATCGACGGTGGGCAAGCAGGAAAAGACAGGACATGGCTGGTAATGAGGGGCTGAGGAGACAGAAGAGCCCCCGCTTCTTTAGGACAGGTGAGAGCGAACCACATTAAAGAAACTGAACACACCCCCTTAATGGTAAAGTCGATGCCTGAGCAAAGCTGCAGTCACCCATACTGCTCACAAGAGAAGACAGGAAGGAGTACTCCAGGAATCAGAGGAAGCTAAACTGATGAAATGAAGGAGTTAGGGAAAGGGAGGAATCCACTCCTGCCTTGGTTTCTTGGTCCTCCTGGCCTGGCTGTAACCTTGCTCTCATCGCTGTGAAATGTGTGGGACAGTGCATAACAATGGGATAAACTCTGAATGGGTGAGTATTACATTCTGGACTTCCTCTCTTAAGATGGTTACTCTGTTACCTGGGGAAGGGGCAGGAGGAGTTTGGTGTTGCTGGAGTTGGTATTTTCCCTACCTTTCCTTATTTTTCCTAGTCTCAGAAAACAAATGATAAGAGTGGAAGATGGGGTGGGGGTGGGGGGAATAGAGGCAAGAGAGAGAGAAAGGAAGATTAGGGTAGAGGAAAAAAGAGAGCAGAAAAGCAGATAAACAAGTTAGATGACAAGGCAAGAAACAGAAGAGGTTTTTTTCTTTCTAACTTTTTAAAAAGGAAGATGGATTTTATTATTCTGGTTTCTAACCACCCACCGACCTGTCTCCGCCTCCCTCCCCAGCCCAGCTGGTGGGCTTCCAAGGTCATGAAGTATCAAAGTGCATCAGGCAAGAGCATTTGTGTGTGGACAGAAAAACTCTGCCTCTCTTCAGCACCCCGTCTTGCACCAGAACACTGTGAACTGCCATGAGTCCTCTCAGCGGGGAGGACTGCTAACAACAGCGAATTCACTGCGGAGGCTCAGGTGCCACCTCACTGCATGAATACAGTGTGCTGCTGGCTTCCTCTGGATCATCAGGTGTGCCCAGGCATCCCAGGCAGCACGACTCCTGAGGGACTAGGCAGCCGGAAGTGGGGGCAGGGAAGGCCGCCAATGAGCCAGCAGGGAGCCAAGACCCAATGGGTATTCCCAAAGTGCAAACACACAGAAAAGGCCAGCCTCCAGGTCAAATTCATAGTCAGTGGAGCCCTATCCATCTGGCAGCAGATGGCTGTTCTATTCTAGACTTGGTCATGCCCCTTGAGAAAACCTCTTTGATAATGTGTTGTCAGTCCCTTTCTCAATTTGCACGTAATGCTCAGACATCACCAGGACAGGCAACCAAGAACACCACCACAAAGATTCTCAGCAATATTTGCAAAGGAGGAGGAACACAGTTATTTGCTTGTTTTATTTTTAATTAAAGGTGTTAACTGCAGAGGAAAGAGTCCCATAAAAATCCTTTCTAATAACCCAGTGAGTGCACTCTCCTTAAAATCCTTTCCTATAATAGTGTACTCTCCAGCCCGGCTGCTCCTTCCCTCTTCTAGTCTAGCAAAGAAGGGGAAAGCTGAAGGGGTCTAGCAGATCAATGGAGTCCATTCTAGTAGGCTCAACAGGGAGGCTGGAAGAGCACTTTTCAGACCAAACAGAGGAGTCAGAGGAAACCCAAGCCACCCTGCACCCTCAGCACTCCTCTCAATGTGCTAATATCCCAGAATGCTAACAAGACCACCTTGGATAGTGAAAAACATGATGCACTGGGAGTCAGAGGACATGTGGGTGTCAGACCCAGCTCTGCCACTGACCTGCCATGCAGCCCTAGACTGGGTGCTTGGCTTCTCTGAGTGCCAGTGTCCCTCTCTATGAAACAGATGACGTGTACCTAATATTATTGCCTGTTAGGATTTCATATATATGGTATCATGCACTATGTACTCTTTTGTGTAAGGGTTCTTTTCACTCAGAATAATGTTTTTGAGATTTCATCCACCTTGCTGGATGGATCATCTTGTTCCTTTTGAACTGTATGATTATACTACATTTCTTTATCCATTCTCCAGTTGATGGATGCTTGAACTGTTCCCAGTTTGGGACCACTATGAATAAAGATGCTACTTTCTGTCTTTATGATTTTGACTATTTTAGGTACCTCGAATGAGTGAAATCATCCAGGATTTGCCTTTATGATTGGCTTATATCACTTAGCATTATTTCCTCAAGGTTCATCCATGTTGTAGCATATATCAGAATTTCTTTCCTTCTTAAGGCTCAATCATGTTCCATTGAATGTCTATACCACATTTGGCTTATCCATTCATCTGTTGATGGACACTTGGTTGCTTCTACCTTTTGGCTCTTGTGAAATGCTATTACGAATACTCTTCAAGATCCTGCTTTCAATTCTTTGGAATACATACCCAGAAGAAAATTTGCTGGATCATATGGTAGTTCTATATATAATATTTTGAGGAACCACCAGACTGTTTTCCACAGCAGCTGTACCATTTTACATTTCCACCAACAGTGCATGAGGGTTCCAAATTCTCTACATCCTGGCCAACACTTGTTACTTTGTTTTTGGGGGGTTTTTGTTATAGCAGCCATCCTAATGAGTGTGAGGTGGTATCTCATTGTGATTTTTGTTTTAAGTATGGTTGACATATAATGTTATGTTAGTTTCAGATGTACAATATAGTGATTTGACAATTCTAATCATTATGCAATGCTCACTACAATAAATGTAGTTGGCATCTGTCACCATGTAATTGTGGTTTTGATTTGCATTTCCATACTGATTAGTGATGTTGAGTATCTATTCATATGCTACTGGCCATTTGTATATCATCTATTTTTCTTAAGATTGATTGATTGATTGATTGACTGATTTGAGAGAGAGAGGAAGAGAGAGCATGGGGGGGGGGGGCAAGGGGAGAGGGAGATGGAGAGAATCCCGAAAAGACTACTCGCTGACCGGGGAGCCTGACTCGGGGCTCAATCTCACCACCCTGGGGCCATGACCCAAGCCTAAACCGAGAGTAGGACACTTAACGACTGAGCCATCCAGGAGACCCTGTATATCATCTTTAAAGAAATATCTATTCAAATCCTTTGCCCATTTTTTAATCAAGTTATTTGTATTTTTGTGTTGACATGCTATAGTTTTAGAGCAAATCTTCAAGTCAGGCAATGTGAATTCTCCAAATTTATTCCTTTTCAAGATTGCTTTGGCTATTCAAGGTCCTTTACATTTCCATATATATGTTAGAGGCAGGTTGTCAATCTCTACCCCTAAAAAAGCCATCTGGGATTTTGAATGAGACTGCTTTAAATCTACAAATCTATTTGGAGAGAACTGACAATAACATTGAGTCTTTCAATCCATAAACATGATATATCTCTCCATTGATATATGTCTTCTTTAACTTCTCACAGCACTGTTCTGTAATTTTTATGTACAGTTCTTCTGCATTTTTTGTTAAATTTATTATCTAAATATTTTATGCTTTGAGGCTCCATAGCTCAGTGGTTAGAGCACTGGTCTTGTAAATATTTTATGCTTTGTAATATAATTTTAAAAGAAATTGTTTTTCTTTAATTTTTATTTACTTTTAAGTAGGCTCCAATGCGGGGCTTAAACTCATGACCCCAAGATCAAGACCTGAGCCGACATCAAGAATTGGACGCTTAACTCACTGAGCCACCCAGGTTCCCCAAAAATTCAAAGATCTTCCAATTATTTGCTACTGCTATATAAAAAATATAATCAATTTCTGATGTTGACTTTGTACTCCGTTAAATTCACTTCTTGGTTCTAATAGTTATTTTATAGATTCTTTATGATTTTCTATATCAACAATCATGCCATCTGTGAATAAAGAGATTTCCTTATTCTTTTCTTTTTTTTTAAGATTTTATTTATTTATTTGAGAGAGAGAGAGAGAGTACGAGTGGGGGAGGGGGTGGTGAGGAGAGGGAGAAGCAGGCTCCCCGCTGAGCAGGGAGCCCAACATGGGGCTCAATCCCAGGCTCTGGGGATAATGACCTGAGCCAAAGGCAGACACTTAACTGATTGAGCCACCCAGGCGCCTCTGCTTACTCTTTTCTGATTGCTAAGCCTTTTATTGCTTTTTCTTATTTATGGCACTCACTAGAACCTCCATCCAATATAATGTTGAACAAAAAAGATAAGAGAAAACACACTTGCCTTATTCTGATCTTAGGAGAAACACTTTCCATTTTTTACAATTATGACATTTGCATTTTATAAATATCCTTTATTAGATTGCATAAGTTTCCTTCCATTTCTTTTTTTTTTTTTAAGTAGGCTCCATGCCCAGTGTAGAGCCCAACATGGCGCTTGAACTATGACCCCGAGATCAAAACCTGAGCTGAGATCAAGAGTTGGATGCTTAACCGACTGAGCCACCCAGTCGCCCTAATTTGCCAAGAGTTTATATCACAAATGGATGTCAAATTTTTTTCCAGCTTTACTGAGGTATAATTGATGAATAAAAATTGTATATATTAAAGATATACAAAGAGATTTGATATAGACATATATTGTGAAATGATTAACACAATCAAGTTAATTTTCTTTTTAAAGATTTTTATTTATTTATTTGACAGAGAGACACAGCGAGAGCAGGAACACAAGCAGGGGGAGTGGGAGAGGGAGAAGCAGGCTTCCTGCTGAGCAGGGAGCCCGATGTGGGACTCGATCCCAGGACCCTGGGATCATGACCTGAGCCGAAGGCAGACGCTTAACGACTGAGCCACCCAGGCGCCCCACAATCAAGCTAATTAACACATCCATCACTTTACCTCCCATAGTTACTATTTTTGTGTGTATGTGTGTGGAAAGAATATTTAAGATCACTTTTAGCAAATTTCAAATATATAATACAGTATTATTAACTATAGTCACCATACTATACATGAATCTCCAGAAATTATTCATCCCACATAACTGAACCTTTTGTACCCTTTGACCAACAACTCCCTAATTCCCCATATGGCAACCACCATTCTACTCAGCTTTTATGAGTTCAACTTTTCTAGATTACACATTTTAAGTGAGATCATGCAGTATTTGCCTTTTTGCGTTTGGCTTATTTCACTTAGCATAATGTCCTCCAGGTTCTTCCATATTGTCACAAATGGTGAGGTTTCTATTGGATACTATTCCTCTGTGTGTGTGTGTGAGAGACATTTTCTTTATCCATTCATCCATCATATCTTAGCTACTGTGACTAATGCTGCAATAAACATGGAGGTGCTGAGATCTCTTCAAGATACTGATTTCATTTCCTTTGGATATATACCCAGAAGTGGGATTGCTAGATCATATGGTAGTTCTATTTTTAATTTTAATTTTTAAGTTTTTGAGGAAACTTCATACTGTTTTCCATAATATATGTACCAATTTACATCCCCACTAATTATGTACAAGCATTCCCTTTTCTCCACACTCTTATCAACATTTGTTATCTCTTCTCTTATTGTCTTGTCTTATACCTAAGAGGTATACAGTGATATCACATTGCAATTTTCTCACTGTTTTTCCTGCATCTATTAAAATGATTATATGGTTTTGCTCCTTTATTTTGTTAGTATGGAGAATTACATTTTTTTTCCAAATGTTAAAGTAAGTTTTTATTACTGGGATAACACAGCTTGGTCATGGATGAATTGTCCTTTTTATATACTGCCAGATTTGATTTGCTAATATTTTGTTAAAGATTTTTGTGTCTATGTTTACGGGGGATTCTAGTCTGTAATTTTCTTTTTTTGTAATATCTTTGTTGGGTTGTGGTATCAGAGCTATGCTGACTTCACAAAATGAGTTGGAAAGTGTTCACTCCTCTTCCTCTATTTTCTGAAAGAGTTTGTGTAAAAATTGTGTTTTTCCCTTAAATACCTGATAAAAATTACCAGTTAAACCATCTAGGCCTAGAAGGTTCTTTGTAGGAAAGTTTTCAATAATGAATTGATTTCTTTAACAAATATATAGTTATTCAGATTTTCTACTTCATCTTGCGTCAGTTTGGGTAAGTTGTTTTTTGTTTGTTTTGTTTTTCAGAAAATTCAACCATTTTATCTAATTTGCCAAATGTATTGGCACAATATTGTTCAGAATATTCCTTTAGTTTTTTGTTGTTGTTGTTGACGATGACACTTAACATTTATTTGCATATGGATGTGAAAGTATACATTTGAGAATCACTTCCAAAACAAGGAAGTGCAGGTGGCAAACTTGAACCAATCTGCTAATCTCTTGCATCAAGTCAAGATTATACAATTTTCTGTTATCATGTAAAATACTCCCTTACAATTTGCAGATACTATTCTATGGCCAAGTTTATTACCCCCTCTCCTTTTTTTTAAAGGACCTCTAGTTAAAACTATTTCTGTACTTTCCATTTCCTACCTAGAAATGCAGATGGGAAATTGATTTTGTGGATGCATTTCATATTTAAAAGCTCAGTGAAAATCAAGTGAATCTAACTGTTCATGAATGAGCTTAATATTAGAGATTGCAATTTATCACTTTTGGGGGTTTAAAATATTTTTTTTCTTTAAGCTAAAACACTGTTTATATGAGGAACCGAAATTCAACTGAGCACACTTTTTAGAGACATTTCAGGCCCTGTGAAGGGCTGAACTGTGTAAGCAATATTCTAAATTGTTAATGATATCGTCTGCCTCCTGCCCCCTACCCCATCTCCCACTATGTCAACCCCTCTTAATTCCTTTGTCTCCTCTCCTTTCTCTAACTATTCTATATTGAGTCTACTGAAGCCTGACCACTGCAGGTAGGTTTCTTTTTTTTGTTTCTTAATTTTATTTTATTATGTTATGTTAATCACCATACATTACATCATTAGTTTTTGATGTAGTGTTCTATGATTCATTGTTTGCGTATAACACCCAGTGCTCCATGCAGAACGTGCCCTCTTTAATACCCATCACCAGGCTAACCCATCCCCCCACTAACCCCTCCCCTCTAGAACCCTCAGTTTGTTTCTCAGAGCCCATAGTCTCTCATGGTTCGTCTCCGGCTCCGATTTCCCCCCCTTCATTTTTCCCTTCCTACTATCTTTTAATGTCTGTAGAATCTGTAGTGATATACATGCTTTCATTACTGGATACTGGTATTTTGTGATCTCTTTCTCTTTTTTCTTATCAGTCCAGCTAGGACTTCACCAATTTTGTTGATATTTTCAAAGAACTGCTTTCGGTTTTGTTATTTTTCTCTATTTTGTCTGTTTCATTAATTTCTGCTCTTACCTTTATCATTTCTTTCTTTCTACTTATTTTGCATTTACTTTTCCTTTTTCAGCTCCTAAAGATGGAACATTAAGTCACTGAATCTTGTCCTTTCTTCTTTTCTAATATACGCAGTTAAAGACATATCCCTCAAAGCACTGCTTTAGCTACATCCCACAAATGTTGACGTGTTCTATTTTTATTATCATTTCACTATGAAGTTTTTAAAAATCTTTTCATTTTGAAAAAAATTCAGAGAAAAGTTATAAGAACTATATGAAGAACTCCTGCTTACCCTTTACTCATAGGCCCCTAACTATTACCATTTACCATCTTTGCTCTATATTACCTTCCCTCTCTTTCTCCATTTTTTTCTGAACCACCTCTGAGAAATCTGGCAAACTGATGCCCTACCATTCCAAAATACATTAGTGTGTTTGTCAACCAAACCGCCAACACTCTGTACATAGCAACAGTTCAACCACAAAACTAAAAAGTTAACACTGCAGTGTATGTAACCACCAACAAAACTTCAAACTCCATGTAGGTTTCACCAATTGCTCCTATAATGTCCTTTACAACAAAAGGATCCACACATTTCATTTAGTTGTCCTCTCTCTTTAGAGTCCTTTCAATCTGGAACTATTCCTCAATCCTTCCTTGACCTTCAGGACCTTGATATTTGTGAAGAGTGGGACTGCTTTTGGTCACTCTCCAGTTCCTTCAGCTAGTTCTTTTTTACATTTTGTCTAGGTTTACCGTTGTTTTCTGTGGGAGGGTTGGTCCAAAAGAACTACTGCACCATTACCAGAAATGGAATCAAGATGGAATTTAATCCTCTTCTGACCACAGATCCCACATGAAAAACATGCCTGTCTTTGTTTGACCAGCATGACAGCTCTTATATCTACAAAATAGGCACAGTTCCATTGTGCAGCCTCATAGCATTTCATATAATTTTCTCAAGTATCTATTTTATTATTATAATTTAGTGATGCCTAGGGTTAAAAAATCAAATAGTACAGAAAGGTATCAAATGAAAAGAAAAAGTTCCCCTCCTATCATTAAAAGAATTGCCTTTAATGGGCAGAGTCTCTCTAACACTATGCTTGGCACACCAGTGGTAGGAAAAATAAAGGAAATTCTGGCCAGGAATCAAAAGACCTCTAAGTTTCCAGTCCTGGTCTCCAACTCGAAAAAAAGGCTTTAGGTACAACACTTATGCACGCAAAAAGTATTTACTCCGCTCCTAGCAGCATATTTCACTGCTCTATGCCTCAGTTTTCTAACCTGAGAAATGCACATAGTACTATCCATCTTTTCTATTTGTCTCATAGGCAGTAGAAAGATGATGCAATATCATAGGTTTGAATTGATAAAAGCATAATACATATATAACAAAATATCAGGTATTAAACCTCTAGAAAAATTAACCATGGAAATCAAAAGCCTTAGTTGGAATACAGGAGACGAATTAAAGATGGGATGGGAATGGAAGAATCTATACATCTACTATCCATACTTGTACTGTCCGCTACAGTAGCTACTGTACATGCAGCCATTTAAATTTGAATTAAAATAAAATAAAATGTAAAATTCAGTTCCTCTGTCACACTAGCCACATTTCAAGTGCTCAGCAGCCACATGTGGTTATCAGCTACTGTGCTGGACTGATACAGACCATTTCCATTATAATAGAAAGTTTTACTGGACAGTATGGACCCATACTATTTTACACTCTGTATATTCTTAATTGCCTGATATTAATGTTATTGCTGAGGAATGAATACATAGCAGCTAGCCTTCCACTATAAAACAAAACAAAAATTCTCAAAGCTAAAAGAAATCCAGATAGGTAAGAGTTCTAACCAAATCAGAATGGTACTGGGCTTAGTGCTTTGGAAGACCCTTGGAACTGGTTTTCATTCGACAGATTAGGAAACTGAAGCCCAGGGAAGCAGAGTCTCTGGCCCCAGGTGCCACAGTGAATTCACATTAGAGTTCAACATGGAATCCTGGTATTTCATAGCATAGGCTTTGCAGTAGGATCTGTCATTTATTAGCCAGGTAGCCTTGGACAAGTAACCACCCCCAAGCGTCACTCTCATCATCTGCAAACTGAGGAATAATAATCCCAACTCTGCTGGGTTGTCATGAAGATTAAAGAGATGATGTCTAGAAAGCGCTTGGCAGAAAACCTGGCATCCCACCGGGACTTGGTGAATGCCACCTCCTGTCATCATGAGCTAATACACTGCTCTTTCCACTATACCACAAGCTGATCAGGGAGGCTTTGGCCACCAGATGCATCATCGTCACAGAGCTGATGAGTGTAGGAAGGAACGGGGAAATTATGCAGCTTGGCAAAATGTGCCAGGGGAGCAGAATGATAAATGCATTGTACAGCAGCAACTATAGGACTGCTCCTGCAAGTCCCCATGCAGGAGCAGAAACTTCACCTTGACGGTTGCGAAGGGAAATGTACCATTTGCATGCCTCTGTGTTCTTACCTTTAAAAAGGCATCTGAGGGATGGAGCACTGCAGACGGAGGAAGATGTTTATGTTCCTATAACCCTCATGCTGAGGCAACTGGAGGAGTCAGCATTCTGTTTTTGTTCTTCTCCCTCCAGAAGTAATATATCACAACTGTTAGCTACCAACACAGTGAGCCCACCACAGGCCTCTCCAAGCTGGCTTCAGGGTGGGTGGAGCTCTCCCCAAGGCTTCTCCAGGTCCCTCCTGTGTGCCCTAGCCCCTTGCCCCCTGCCCAGCAGGGCGTGAGAGCCAAACAATCCTAAAATACAGTCCCCACTCTGCAGCACCATATGCTCTCCTCTGGAAGATACCACACATGAGGCGATCAGATATTAGAGTAAAATCAAATAGCAACAGTGACTGGGACTCTAAGTGAGAAGAGGTTTCCATTCCCTTCCATAACAAATCCTAACCATGTGCTTTCTGACAGGCACTATGCCATGCACGCATGGTACAGCTGCATCCAAGACACAGTATCTGTCCTGGAGAAGATTCTATTTGAAATGGCAACTGGAATTGTCCTCCAAAAACTCAACTGGGTAAACTCTAGTCTGAGCCTTGTGAAATGGTACAATTTGGATTTGCAGGTAAGGGAGCTGGGGGTGGGAATCTCTGAAACCTATCCTTGCTGCCACTCTGAATGGAAACAGAAACCCAAGAAGGGCCCACAAGGAATTAAAATATCTTTTCTCAGCTCTTCAAAGGCACACTGCATTGTCCCAGCTTTAAAGTGGCAGTTTCTGAGGAAGGAAAGCCACTCAGTGGTTCTGCGCACCTCTCCTAGTCTGTGCCTCGGCCCCAAAGAGATAAGAATGAGCTGTCACAGGCTCTACCTCTCCTGGCTCCAGTGGGGTGAGCACCATTCAGTCACCTCTTTGTCCTCCAGCCTAGTAAACCACCATCTAGGCACCTGTATGTCTTCTAACCACAACACTGCCACCATGTTAGCTCTATTTCCTAGCTGTGTCCTTAGACAAGTTACTTCGCCAAGTTTCAGTTTCCTCGTCTACAAAATGGGGGTAAAACAGTATACGCTTCACCAGCATGTGGTAAGAATTGGAAGTAATATTTATACAGTGCTAAGCACCATACATGGTACACAGTCACTGAACAACATATAGGAACTACCATTACTATTTCTAAAAAATCCTATTGTTCCAAAGCAAGTCTTTCTTAACTGGGTATTCAAGCCTGCCAACACCATCCTCAGGTTTAGCACCTCAGAAAGAACCAGCGTCTTTGCATAGACCCTTCAGGAGCCTAAAAAGAATCTTCTCAACCACCAAACTCAGTGTGGCCCAGCTTTCAAATGTCATCTGCTCAAAGAAGTTCTCCCAAAGACTCAAGAGACTCAGCCAACATCTCTTCCCTGATACTGCCTCTAGATCTCTCTGGTCACAAGTCCTCAGCTCTTACCTGCAGATTTATACTATCAATCACATCACATTTAGGAAGCTTTAGGACTCTATGTCCTCCCTGTTGTCATATTCCAAGTCCACAGCTCAAATGCACCCTGGGTACTCAACAAGTACTGATGGGTTAAGAGGAACACAAGAATCATGGAAATGATTCACATCAAATTCCAGCTCTATGATAACAGATAACAATTTCCAAAGAGCTATAAGAAATCCAAGTTTCCTGAAAACCCAGAGAAGGTAGGATATGACAAAGAAACCTACTAACATAACTTGCATTTATTGCTTCATAGCTTACAAAATGCTTTCACATTCACAACATCATTTTGACAACAACTTGGAGAAGTAGGCCGAATAAGTATTAATATACAGACGTCAAATCTGAGGCTCAGAGAAGTAAAGCAGATTGTCCAAGAATGAAACCACAACATTAAGTCTCTTGATTCTTCCAAGTCCTTCTTCTGTTTGTTGTTCCTTGATACACACTCTGTCTTCAAATGATATGCATGCTCCAGGCTATTAATAAAAAAAAAAAAACTCACTCAAAAGGAACCATGTGAAAATAAAACCACAAAGAAGATCCTCAAGAACGACTAAATTACCTTTCTGGAGTGAGCAACCTTCCTCACACAATCCTGGGGGTGCTGGCGACCCGACCTACATTTTGTTCAGCAGCTGTGAGCAACCGTGCCCAGCCAGCCGGCTCTCCTAGAGTGGCGCGTGGCGGGTCCTCACGGGAGCTACAAGCAGCCTCCCCGTGCCTGCGAGCGGGCTCTCGCTCTGCCTGCTGCTTCCCTTTCCCCTTCCACTTCTGGCCTCTTTGAAAAGCCAAAAGCTTCGCAACTGATTGTCATAGCAGCTGCTCCTTTTGCAAAGATATCTCAGATCTCTTCTATTTCTGCTACCCACAGCCAATCTCCCCCAGTGCTGGATGGTACCACGCATCCAGGGAAAAGAGCTCCCTTCCAAACAGTCATCTGAAGGTGCAGGAGGTCCCCACCACCAGGGACAGTGTTCCCACAGTGAGAGCCACTGCATCACAAAAGGGAGTTATGTAATCACACAGAGACTAACTTCCCCCCTTCTCTTCATGATTCGGTGGTCCCTCCACCAATGGCGGTCCTGGGGTTCTGGGGGCCACATCCCAACAGAATGGCCTGGTTTTGCTTCCTTGGAAGTGACAAGAGCAATGTTTTCTCTTTATCCACCTCAAATAAGGGGTGCCCACCAGGCAAGAGCTCAGCAGCTCAGGACACTGCAAGCCAAGAAGAGGCTGAAACTCGTTGGGAATAACCTTTGGAAAAAGGGATGACTACAGGGCTGGCTCCTAAAACAGCCGCCCAACATAAAGTACCCAAAGGGGCCTGGCAAAGAAGGAGCTCATTTGGGCCAGTGCCAATACCAGAAAGGGCCTCCAAGCAGGAAGCTCCAAGCAGCAGCAACCCTCCGAATCGAGTGCATGGCATTTCACTGAGGGATCAGCCATTCAGAACAAGGTCCCAGACAGTGATCAGGATCCAGGACACAGAGTCCAGTCCCTGGGTAATGAGACTGGCAAAATCCATGCCCTGCTCAAAGTACAGAGTTCGTGTACAAGCAGAACTGGCACAGAGGTCCAGCTATCTGGACAGGGCTGGTGTGGGAGGGAGAAGGCATTGAAGAAAGACAAAAGGAAGACCAGGGTTCACCAGCCAGCACCCAACACACTCCAGATCTGGAATCTCAAGAGGGCTCAGGGACAAGGAAGGTAGACAGAAGGTAGAAAAGAGCTTCAGGGACAGCAGCTCGACAGAGCCAAGGAAAGTGGGGAACGGCACTAAGCAAAGAAAAACTCAATCTAGAAAGAAAAAAGCAGGTTTGTCAGGCCGGATGGCAGAAATACTGAGATGAACGTAAGACAGCACCCTTGTTATCCACTGGCAGATAAGTAGCAACTGTCCAAGCAGCCAAGGGCAAACGGACACAGACGAACCAGCCTGTGCAAAGACTCAGATGTACCAAAAACATGACAGTTCTGTTGGCTCAGTACAGATGAAGTGCAGAATGCAAGGGAGAGACAGGCAGAAGGTGAGGCTGGATATGTGGACAGGGGCAGGATCAAGAAGAACTTCTCATGTCAAGCTGGAGATTTTGGACTTCATCCCGGATGGGAAGCCATTGAAAAGTAAGGGCACACATTCATCCCTGTAACAATTATTTGCTGAGCACCTACTATGTGCCAGCCACTAATCAGGGTGATGGGGATACAGTGGTGAACAAGGCCAACAGCAACTCTGGAACTTATGCTCCAGTAACTCCATTCTTTGCACCATGGCTGTGGGGATTACGGACTATGTTTCTCCTTCCCCTTGAGGGCAGAGGCTGGGTCTTATCCTCCTCTGTATCCTAAACACTTGGCTAAGTCTCTTCTCTACAATAGGTTTCCAATCAATGTTTATTGTGGGAATGAATTTTTTTTCCTGTATTTTCTGAGTCTTAAAAAAAAAAAAAAGGTAAGGGCATCATAAAATCAGATTTATATTTTAGTACATCTTTCCGGCAGCTGGGTGGGGGCAGCTGGAATGAGGCCAAACTAGAGACAAGGGGTTCTCACTTGAGAGACAGCCACTGAAATTAGGTGGTAGATAATGGGGGTCCGAGCTAGAGGGACGGTGGCAGAGATGGAGGCAGTCTTAGTCCCCCGGCCAACCGGCCCTCACAGAGCTCACACTTCTCCCGTCAAACTGGCTTCTGTTTTCACTCTAAACCTCTGCATGGTTTACTTCCACCCTGGGACAGCCCGGCTTTCAAGGTCAAATGCAACAAAAGACAGCTGGTCAGCTCCAGGGTGACCGTGGGTGCAGCCTGGGGCAGTTGTCATGCTGCAGAGCACAGTGGCGACACGTGAGGTCGCTGGGACTTGAAATCAGTGCTGATGAATTTCCTCTGCAGCTGGGAGAAAGCAAGCCAGAAGCATCCTTGCTGTCAACACTGATGGCTAACCTCGACAGGAATCCACGCTCTGTGGCACTGCATGGAGGCTGGCTGTGGATTACCAAGCATCTGGCCTCCGCTATGTTCACCGGTTCTGATTCTAGGAAGTGTTTATCACAAAATCCAGGACAGTTCTGTGTAGCTCCTAAGATCTCAAGTGATTAAGACAGAAGAGTAGCTCTGACCCATACTTACCACAAAACCTGTTTCCGAAGCACAGAGCGCCTGATATGCTGAGAACCCAATAACATTTGTACAGCACTTGAGAGTTTACAAAAACCCTTCTCTACCTTATTCGCATACTTCAATAACCCTGTGGGCAAAATAAAGCAGATATTATTACTCCCACTTTGGAGAGGTCTGACTGACCCAAGGTCACATGGCTTGTGGCTGACAGAGCGGAAATTCCAACCCAGGGCTCACTCCACATTCAAGACTGCCCCTCAGACCCGCCCCCCCCCACCCCGTCCAGCAAGCACTATGGTTTCCCACCGTCATGGGTTAGCCTCACTGTCCCAGTCCTTGCTGAGGCTCTTCTTCCTGCTGTTCTCAGAAGACACTGACCCAGACTTCGAGTCTGGAGAGGGCCACCAGGTCTCCATCAGACCCGACTACCACCTAGTGAGAACCAGAGCCAAAGCCAGGGCCCAGGGCCACACTGGCATGAGAACTGTCCCGAGAGGAAGCTGTTGGTGTAGAGAGCTGGCAGTGAGAATGAGGGCCCTGAGCGCTGGGTTCCAGCCCTGGCCCCATGTCACCATGTGCTGCAGAACCTGGAGCTCGCGACAGCTTTCTCTCAGAACTCCTGCTCCCTCGCCCCTAGAATGAGGGCAGCCACCACTGCCCTGCCCACCACTCAGGGGTCAGAGCCCATAAAGGTGTCTTTCTTCTGCCATTTGCAGGCAGTTGCCAGACTGTGCTGGATGGACTCGCTACAGAGTAAAGCCAACTCCCCCCTGCCCGGAGGCCTCCCCTCATTAACCTCATCCCGCCAGCAGACAATGTGGCGTTCAAGACTGAAGCCACCCCTCAGGGGCTCTCGGCACCCTCATACCAATCCCTTACTGTGGACTAAGCTGGGCCTCATTACACATAGATAAATAAGACAGTGTCTGTGCTCAAAGAACTCAATGCTTGATTTAGAGATGGACATATTAATAATTATTGTAGCACCAATAAATACCGTGCGACAGCTACTGGGCAGCAACTTTGTCTTTGCTCTGTGAATTCTTGGCACCTTGCGCTGTGCACGGCCCGCACTGGGATGCAGTAAACATTTACTGAATAAATAAATAAAACTAAGATATAACACAACAACAAAAGAGATACACACTTCAATGAAAGCATTTCTCTTCTCCACCTCAAAAATTCCACCTTCACATGTCCCTTTTTTTCTTAACTCCTGTGCTAAGAGAAAGTGTACTTGCGTCTTTTTAGAACTCATCCGTTCACAGAGATTCCAAGTGTCTCTCATCTCCCCGGGGGGCCTTGCTCCAGCTATGCCCCCTGCCTCCTGCATCTTTGCTCACAGCTCCTGCTCGCTCGCTCGCTCTCTCACTCACTCTCTCGCTCATCCTTTCCTTCGGCTTTCTCACGCACTCCAGTTTCCACAAGCTCACAAAACTAACTCGAACCGAGCTCTCTTCCCAGCTGCTGAACTTGTTCTCTCATCCTCCTTTGGCCACTGAATCTCTGGCAGGGTTGTTCACACCTGCAGCCTGCATTTCTCACCATCCCCTCCTTCCCGATGTCCCAGCTCGAGCCTCTCAGAGGTGTCATCACAACCTCCCAGCCGTCTTTTCTCAGCCTCCGACCTCCCTGACCTCCTTGTTGAAATTTCCTTCGATTCTGAGAACACTGCAGTTCCTGGCCTGCTTTCTCCCTCTCTTGTCAATACACAGTCTCTATCTGGCTGCTCTTCTCTGCTTTCCTCCTAATGCAAGTTCTTGCCAAGATTCCCCTGTTATTTTGCATTATTAGCTCCCTCGAGAAATAATTTAATGTCAAAGCTTCCAATTTAGGAAGCCTTTCCAGTCACCACCTCCCACCCCAACCACCCCCCACCCAACCCTGCAGGATCCAACAGAACCAGAGGGGCTGAAAATGCAAGAAAGAAAAGGTCCCCAAGGACAGGGGGAGGGATGGGATCACTGTCAGACTCTCTCTTACAGCCTTTGTAACATCCAGCTTGTCCCGTAATCAACTGATCTTAGCTCTGCCACTAGCCCACAAGCTCCTAGGATGGGAACTCTTCCACCCTTCCCTGCTCCCCCCATTCGCCTAATGTAGTGCCCGGACAGAGAGGCATACGTAAGCATCTGTTGGATGAAAGATGGAGAACCGAAGATGCACATGCGTGGCAGCACTTGGTAAATTGTGAAGCCCTAAAGGACGATAAGCCTCATCCTCAACAGATTCTGTAAGAAACTTCTGGGTTGTTCGAGTATATTATGGGGTCAGACACTCTGTTCTCTGGCCCCGCAGGACACATGAGGCCCAAATGCCTGAAAACATGCAAATGCCTCTTCCTGCACTGGCCTGGGCCTGGGAAGCGCAGACCATAGGGGGCGAGTGCAGAGGCCCCGAAGAGGGTCCTGCATTTCTGAAACCCTTTTTTTCATTCTGTTTTCATTTATTCAGTCAGCAAACATCCACTGAGCACCCACGAGGTGCTGGGAGCTGTTCTAGGCCCTGGGAACACAGCTTTGAAGGAGAGAGACAAGGCCCTTGCACTCCCGGATCCGATATTTTCGTGCTAAGAGATGGTAAATATAAATAAATACGAGAACAGCAGAGAGTAAAGAAGTGCTTGCTGTGTCATATCTTTTACCATCCCTTTCAAACAAGACGGCCCTGATGGGTGGCTCCCTTCTCTCTTCTGAGTGTTCCCATGGACAAATCCAGTCCGCGTTTGTGTGCTGCCTCCTCCTGTCAGGTCAGCAGCTGCACGCAGATGTGCTGGCTATTCTCTCCTCCCAACGAAACCGAAACCGTCTTTGCGCGAACACTGCTCCCCTATCTGGGGAGGCTTCTAAAGCCTGCTGCACCTGGAAGGGCTAGGCCGCGGGGGGCTGCACGGGCTCAGAGACCGCATGCTCCTCTAAGAACAGCAACGACGCTACAGATTACTTACCGGAGAGCTACTTGGGGATGCTTTTTCGGGTTGTATTCAATTCTGTCAGAGACCTCCGGACTCAGCTGGTTGCCGGTGGTAGATTTCTGTGTTATTTAGGGCACTGAAGTCCCACAGTGTTGACACAAACTTAAAATTAGAAATGCATTAAATATAGGAAAGGAGGAAGGTCATTCAGGAAGGGCAGCCTTCCGAGGGAGCTGCAGGACAAAGACGCCCTGGAAACTTCCAGGTTCGTTAGTGGGTTTTACACAGCATTCGAGTGGTATTTCTCCTTCTGAAATAACCCTGTGGAAAGCGTAGGGGACTGGCTCAAACCTCAGCTAGCACAGCCGAGTGAGTGACTCTGCAGACTAAAAATAGCTTCTTTCCCACTCATTCTGACAGATCTCACCCAGACCCAGTGCACAGGTAGGTCCTCTAACAAACACTTTCAGTCCTGCAGCAAAGTCAGGGGTGATGGCTTTGGGGCTTAACAAGTACCCAATCCTTTGTTCAACTCTTGTTATTCCACGTTTCCTGCTCCTGCTCCAAGGGCTGCGTGTGTGTGTGTGTGTGTGTGTGCGCACACACACGCGCGTGCATATGTGCACTGAGCTCCCTGACTGGGATTCGGCGCTCCTCAACCAAACGTGGGAAGACTTTAAACCAGGAACATGACTCAGGCCCATGGCTGCAGAGGGAGCCCAGAGCAAGGCCCTCAGAAACCCTGGGAATCAGGCTGTTTGTCTTGGGCCTTCTCCTAATTCCTAGCTAGCCTCTCTGGGCCTCAGTTTCCTCAACTGTAAAAGGAGGCTAATCGTTCCCAGTCTGGCCTATTTCACAGCATCGTGCTGGGCGCAAATGACATAAGGGACGTGGAAGTTATTTTCCTTCAGACAGTAATCCTATCAGAAAGATGGATGACAGGGGCGGGACAGGCCGGACAGGCAGCGAGACGGGAAATGAGGCTGGCCCACGGGAACGGGCAGGCATCCCGAGCGGCCCAGGAGCTAGAGCAGACCTAGACTCACAGCTTCCTTTCACGTTGTCCCCTCTGCTGGAATGTCCTGCTCCCTTTGCCACACTCCTCTCGTTTTTAAGAACCCAGTTCAAACAACATTTCTGTTCATGGGTGTCTTCGGCGTAAATCACTCCATCGTCCCTGTTCCCTTGGCCTTTCGTACACACCTCTCACAGCACGTTCCCTCTGTCCAGTAAGGATTTACCTACAAACCTGGAGTTCTTTGAGGACCAGACATGAAATCTTTACCTTTGTATCCACACACACCCTCCACCCCCACCGTGTGGTCAATATAGGCACGTGGCGGGTGTCAACCAATGTTTACTGGGTTGACTATGGAATAGGCAAGATCCCAAAGCCAAGCAGGAGGTAAACTCAGGAATGCAGGAAAGGTGGAAGAGCACACAAAGAACCCACAGAAGGGGTGGCAGGTGGGGAACCCAGGAAGTACTGTCACAGAGGTCTGCCTGCCCCTGGCAATAAGGTCACAGCCACAGGGACAGCCATCAAAGCTGAACTGCAAGTCCTGGGGGGACCAGGCAGCAGCATCACACTAAATCCCAATGACCTAAACTGGAACAGAAGGCCCTTGGGGACAAGGAACAAGGGCAGAGAACAGAGCCAAGGCAAAGAGGCAGAGAAAGGCTCGAGTGGTACTGAAGCCTGGAACCTCTGGATTAGTTAAAACGCCCAGGTCTGCCATAGTTGAGCCAGCAGCTAGGGGTCAAGTGATCTTGACTATGACCCTGAGGGACTCCAGGGGCAGGAATCATTATAACTTTATGTAGTGATCATTTCCATAAAATAAGAATCAGATATGGAAGGGTCTCTTAGATCTGTAAGAAACACCAAGAAACACCTGGTCTAACATGCCCCACCTACATCTGAGGGAACTAAGGGTACAGGAGGAAAAGGGGCTTGCCCAAATTCACTCAATCCAGGCAGAAGCAAAGCTAGAAGCCAGGTCTCCTGACTCCCAATCCTCATCCCCTCAGAGGCTGTTTGCCTTCGGTCGAGCCAGTCTTCTGATGGTCCCATGTACATATTGGGTGCCCCGCCCTAGCTGCTTCAGAATCCTGGGGAGCCCCAACATACCCACTAAGTGAACACAAGCACTTCTGCCCCACTGTGAAATGCATGCTTCCACCTTTGGGCAGAGTTTAGAGCCAAAGTTCCATGGGAATTATGCAGGTGGCAGCCCCACCTGGGGCCGGGGAAGCTGTTGTGGTTCACACACACTCTGTCCAGATATGTACATGGGGGGATTAATCCCCATTACTCTGCTACCCCTGGAGTTTTCCAAGAGTGGCTAGAGGGGCCGAGTATCTAAGGCCAAGCTGATGGAACATGAAACAACATAGTCTTCACCGTAGTAAGAATATTAAAGAAAGGCCTGCCAGGGCTACAATCTCAAAGTCTTTCTCAGGCTGGTAATGAGACATGGCTCAGAAGAAAGAATTGAGACTCTCAGGATCAGAGACTCTGCATCCCAAACTCCCAAAACTTCTATCCAAGTGAGGATACATATGCAAAAGGACAGATGCAACTTTGCTTCATCTATAAGGAAAGTATGTGAGCTTCAAATACTTCAAGTTCAAGTCCCAGCCCCGCTGTTTACCTACTGTGTGATCTGGGGCCAGTGACTTACCCATCCTGAGCCTGAGTCTCCTTACTCATAAAGCAGTGATCATAACACTTGCACCCAGTTTTATTGTGAAGATGAAATCATACACGTAAAGTTTTTGGTGTGTTTATATACCGCCAAGTCACGGTGTGTTTATTTGCTTTCCTTTGTTCACAAAAAGGGACGGTTATACCACCTGCGCTTCTCCCTTCTGTGTGGCTGTCACTCTGGATCCCAGACATCTTGCTCCTCACTCTGCTTATCCCTTGGACATATAAGGCAACTGGTCAGCTATGGGCCACACTCAATTCCTTGAAGGTCAGGAATCATTAGCTTAGTTCAAGGCTGTTCCTGCTCCCCAGGTGTCCCTGGACCTCCCTGGCCAAGCCCCTCCCAGGGCAACACCTAGTTTAGTAGGGCTTTTTATCTTTTCCAAGGTGAATCCACTCCCAGCAGCTTAGAGCTGCCCACTGGCCTGGCTCTGGGCCTCAGGAAAATAGATGCCTGACAGGTCAGACCTGAACATCAACAGCGGGGATAACTCCCAGACGAAATTTAGCAAAAGGACACAGCCTGGGGTCTGAACCTGCAGGGAAACTGGCTAGAATACACACCAGCACCCCAGAGATTGAAGGAGAGATGGAGGGGACACTAAAATAAGCCCCAAGGCTCAGGGCTCAAGCCAACTCCTCAGAGAGCCCCACCAAAAACCTAAACAAAAGTCACCTCAATGTCAGCCTCTTAGGCTGTTTTTATGTGTGCCCTGGCCATATCTGTCACAGTACTATACACATGATGGTCACCACATGGTGTTAAAAGGCAAAGAAGAGAAAGGGCCCAACAGTTACTGAGTGCCTGCCACATGCCAAGAACCCTATGTGTAGTCCTCATTGATGACACTTTGTGGTAGGCATTATGATCCTCATCTTGCCAATGAAACCAGAGACTCCGAAAAATCCATGAAGCCTCTGGGCCTCTGCTATGCTATCTAACCACAAAGTCTTAAATGTTCTGAGAAAGACAAAGAAGAGTAAAGGGTCTAAAGCACTCGGTGCCAAACTCTCAGCACCTTCCCTGGCTAAGCAGACAATACGAGCTAAAATAGTGCATTCCCTCATTCACTGCTGGGGGAGTCAACTCCTTTCAAACAGAATCTAGAGAAATACAGCAAAAGTCATAAAGATGTTCATGGCCTTTGCCCCTGCAATTTCATCCCCAAGACTGTATCTTAAAGAAACAGTTCAAAAGGGTATTCACTGCAGAGTCCACCATAGTGACAAAAAAGAGAAATGAGATAAATGTCCAACATTCAAAGAATGGTTTGGAAAATCCCAGAACCTTTGACTCATATAATGTTATATGGCCCATTTTAAATGACCTTAGAGATCAGGAAGAAATAAAGCAAGCATTTGTGATCAAATAAATGAAGACTGAATACAAAACATCATCAATGCTATCACTATATATTTGTAAAGGAGGTACATGCGTATATGCAAAAAGGAATGCAGTTGTGAGGGTGGTTAAGATTAGGGATGGTATTATTATTATTATTATTATCATTATTATTACCATGTCTAAATTGCCTTTGTGGTTTTGTTTAATGAATGTCTTTTCAATTAAATAAAGAGAGAGCGAGAAAGACAGACAGACTTAAACCCCAGCACTAAAGAAAGGCCCAAGAGGAGCAGGTCTGGGATGTGAAGCAGAAATTGAGAACCGTCCTACATACCCGGAAGGAGAAGGCCAGGCAGGCCCCAGGGGAAGGGAAGCCCTCTAGGTATGAAGAGGGTTGTAATTAGTCTGATGCTAATTACAGAAGTCTCGCTAGCTTATTAATTTTTCTGACAGACTCTGAATGAAGACTGAATTCCTTCATTAAGCCAACTTGGGTTCAGAGGCACATTTCCTACATGGCCTTTCTCATTCTTCTCAAAAAAACCTAGCCTTTTCTTTTTTTTAAGGACAGCAGTAAAGTAAAATTTAGTAACAGAAACACACACCCTGGAGAAATTAAGACTCCTGCCTTAAATGTAGAAATTCAAGACATTTCAGGGAATTAAAGGGGCTTGAATAAGGAACTGAACTACAATATTTTCCACGCTGGGAAATACAAACAGAAGTGCAGAATACTTAGCTCAGTATAAAGGCCCCCTTGATCAGGTTCCAACCTGTCTTTCTGATACTACCTCATATTCGCCCCCACAGACACCCCCTGCTCTAGCCAAACTGAACTACCATGGATCCCCAAATACTTTCTTCACTTTCCTACCCCCATAACCCTGTTCTGGCTACTGTGCCTACCTGAAAGTCCTCTTCTCTCTTACAGCTGCTTGCTCAAGTCCGTCCCATCCTCCAAGGCACAGCTCAAAGCCATGTCCTCCATGACACTGGCCTAACCCAATCCTCAGAGCCTGAATCCATCTCTCACTCTTTGAAGCAGACCCAAAGTACTTGCAAACTCTCTAAAGGAGCTACACCCAGTCTGCCTTGAAGTACAGTTATCCGGGTACCTTCCTTTTCTACCATATTGAACCCCAAGCAACTTGAGGCAAGGACCCCTTCAGAGTCCTGCAGGGAACCCACCACAATGTTCCCACTAGAAGCACACAGTAGGCCCGCAGTCAACGCTTCAGAGCAAGACAAGGAAAAGAGATGCATCACTTCTATGGAAAGTCACTTCCTACCTCAGCTGCTCCTGTTAAGCAAGGCAGAAAGGAAGGCATGTTCTTCGGAGGTCCTGAGCAGGGGTGTGATGGATCCTGACTTTGTAGTTTCCAGTCTTCACGAGACTCCAACTTCCTCCCTAGTTGACCATAGTCCGCTCGACCCCAGGTAAACACCTTGCCAGTTTCTAAAAACAAACATTAGTTGAATTAAGGTTACATTCCACAGCTCTGCTCTCACGGGCAGGCAATGAATTATAAGAGGAAGTGTAAACATTTATTTTAGTACCAGCTACCATGTACCAGGAGCCATCCTTTCTTCCTGTAGGGAGAGCACAACTATTCACACTTTCACAGACATGGGGCCTGAGATTCAGAGGGGAGAAATGGCATGACCAAGATCAAACAACAGTGAGCGCCAGAGCTCAGATTCCAGCGGAGGCAGAGTCCAAAGCCTGCACGCCTGTATTTTAACAGACAGGGACAGGGTGACAGGGAACTCTCTGACCACACCTTATGGCCTCCCCACCCCACCTTGTGCTTTGCCCAGAAGTCTGTTCTCAGGCCGTCAGCCACCTTGAAGTCCCCGAGGCTCCTGCCTTGCCCCATGCCACAATCTCTTAGCATCTTCCTCCTAGCACAATTTAATGGCCAGTTTCATGTGTTTTCTCTCCACATAAGAGGACCTTCAGACTCTTGCTCTTACCCAAAGAAGCAATTCTCATAGTCCCAAGGCAAGTGTTTATGTGAGCTGGAAGGGAGTGAGAGAAGGGAAAAAAGACAAAATCATTTACAGCCAGGAAAGCCTCAGTCCCCCAGACGCACCACCTGGGAAGCTGGCCAGTGCAGAAGATGATTGAAGAAAATGGGAGTTTGGAAAAAGAGAAATGCCTTTCTTCTCCCAGATAAGAAAAAATCCACCAAACTCGTTCAGTTGTACCAAGTGCCACATTTGTTATTTCAACAGAAATGCAAAATCCGATGAGGCATAGATTATTAACAGATTCTCTGCAATAAATATGCATAACCATGTGCGCTGTATAAATTCTTTATACATGTTTATTTTCACAAAGAAAAACTTTGCTTAAGAGACAAAACATCAAGCAATGCATATTAAATACTAGACAAATCTACTACTATGATACTACTGTGTTTAGTATCAAAGCTTCATCTGGCCCCATATTCAACATACGGTTTGCAGTGTCAGCTACAATACAACCACAGACTCATGGGGGAAATGTCAGAATACTGAAGGGATGCAGTTCAGAGAATCAATCTGCTCACAGATAACACGTAGATACCAAGGAGTCCACAAGAAGTTGTGAGCTTCCTCACAGAGGGAAGAAAGTCTGTGTAGCCCGTGGGGTATCAAGTATGCAATAGGAACCGGGAGTGGATCCACTCAGATGTGCTATTCCATGGCCTCACAAGTGTGGTTCCTTTTGCCGTGGATGCCCTTTCCTTACATTAGTCATTTGATAAACTATGGCTCTACCTGTACAGTCCAGCTCACGTACCACCAGCTCTGTGAAACCTTTTCTGACCCCTCAATCCCTCACAGAAAGGATGAAACTCACCCTCCTGTGGGCCACCTTTATTACAATACTCATCAACTCCTATGTTCCCATTTAACAGGTGAAAAGTTAAGGTTCAGAGAAGTGACCAGCCCAGGGTCACACAGCTAAGCCACATCTCCTTCTTCTAGCCCATGGTACCATTCTGTATTGGTTATTCACACAGGGTCTGCATCAATGGATAACCAACACTCAACACTCAACACTTTTCCCTCACTTCTGTAGGACCCACAAAAAAGCCCATGTGCCCAGGACCCACAAAGCACCCAAAACTAGCAAACTGTCCCTCTACTTGAGCTCGGTAGGATATATAACCAGACTACCCTAGAAAGGAGAGTCCAAAGAAGCTAGAGGATGAGACTGTTACTTCTTAACTTACCCTACATTCTTCTGCTGGAAAGAACTGGCAAGTCGCTATCTGCAAGACTATCAAAGAACTATGTTATCACAAATCCCAAAATGAATCCTTTCTTATCAAGTAAGACATCTTAGAATCTTCTCTCCTATTGATTACTGATGTCCAAGGCAAGCAAGACTGCCAGGATATGGTGCCGCCATTATTGCATCTCCAATAGCAATTCAACCATTCTACTTACATAGCACTTTTCACCTTCAAAGCACTTTACAAAGATTAACTAATTAATTCTCATGTTCCCTGAGGAGGCCACAGACATTCTATTAGAGACAAGCCCAAAAACCAGGCTGACTGGATGTCCAGCCTTCACTCTCCAGCTTAAGTTTGCTCAGTCAGGTAGGTGCATTCTCTGAAGCTATGTTTCTCCCCAAAATAGACCCTGCATCAGAAGGCTCACAGAAGACAAAGGAGATTCTTATTTTTCCTTTTCTTTTAAACAGACACTTACTGACCATTTCCTAGGTGCCCAGCACATTCAGCCACTATCTCAATTAAACCTCAAAATAGTTCTACATAGTAGAGATTACTAAACTTATTTCACAGATGAGGTTAAATGACTTGGTCAAGACCAAACAATCAGCAGGTGGTAGAATCGAGATTAAAACCTGTGTTTTCTGACTCCAAGACCATTGGTAGCTCCACTGACTGCCCAGCTGCTGTCAATTCTCACAGTGTTTGAGGAGGGGGAAAGTTCAGATCAAATGGGTAGGTTCTGTGTACCCGCTCTTCCCGGGATGCCTTGCACAACTCAGGACTGTAAGTGCTGAAATAAAGGCATTTAAACACAAGGGTGATGATTTTAGGTCACCTGGAGTAAAAAGAAAACAATGAATCCACGTACAAAAAAATGTTCATTAATGCACTGTAGACAAAAATATGTCTCAAGCAGAAGGATGCTTTCAAATCCCAGGAGATTCAGAGCACGAATGTAACAAATGAATTTTTTCCTTACAGTCAAGAATTATATATGACTGTGACAAAAGATACATAGCTTAATGTCATCCAAAAAGTATAGGTATGTGTCTTCAGATAAATGAGAAAAAGGACCAACCGCACAAAATAAAGTCAGCAAATAAAATATCATTTCAAGGCATGCCCATGTGCGAATGGACATAGAATGACTATGGAGCCAAGACGTTGAGTATAGGCGGCAAAAGATCCCAACACCACACAGAACACAACAGGGGCCAAGTAAGTAGCATTGACAAAGAATGCCTAAAGAACTTGGGAGGATTTCAGGCCAGAATTGTCCTGGCAGGCTTGATGGAACAAGTGACACTGAAGGTGAACTTCTAGATAGGAAAAGAAAATGGGAGAATGAGGGAGAACACTCTAGGAGTGGGGAGAGGGGACGAGCGATGACAGAACCAAAAGGCACAAGGTGGGGCAGGGGGAGAGAGAGTGAGGGTCAGGAGGAAGAGGGACTGCAAGGAGGAGTCAGGACTGCGGGCTGGGGTCACCACAGGGAAATGCCAGGCTCGGGGTCTGGATCCCACCTTCCAGACCAGGCCAAACTTGCTGGCTTGCACTGTCCTGTTAGTAAGATATTTTTTGACATACCATATATATATATATATATATATACACATGTACACCTGCATACACATATACATATAAATTCATCTATTTGTTAAAATATACACTTGTATCATATACATATATCAATTATGAGTATACCCTTATTTAAAAATATACGGTGTAAAATATACTCAAAGGAGAAAATTTAAAAGAATGAGATAAAAATACATAAAAGAAATCATAATTTGTTCTTCCCACACCCTGGCAATTCATCTCACATGCTCACTTTAGGAACTGCTGCTAACTAGACCATGGGGAGACTGCAGACGGGGAGCAGGGGTGGGGCCTGGTCAGAGGAGTGTTTGGGAACGGAGCATCTGGCAAAGGTGGAGGGACCAGCAATACAAATATTCATAGCTAACGCTTGTGTCGCACCTACTGTGTACTATGTACTGGTCTAAGCATTCTCTATATGGTATCCTGTGTATCACTCTTCCCAGCCCCATTTGGTGCACAAGGCACTAGGCACTTATCCAAAGGCACAGCAGTAGTAAGCGAAAGGGAAGGAAGAAAGTCACTACAATTACACAAGCCTAAGACAGATTGGGGCTGAACCTAAGGTTGAAGTCCCAGGGGGAAAACAAGTTAAGAATTTGCAAGGCTTGGCACCCCATCAGATGTCAGAGAAAGGGAACAGGAGGAGATGAACACCACTCTGAGATTTTAGGATTTCAAGGTTGGTGGGAAGGTGGTGGTGCCATTAAAAGAAATAGCCAGATCTGCAGTCCCGTCAATGGGAATCATGAAATATTATTTCATTACTAAATGATTTAACTCTTCTGAGGCCTTTTGCAAACATTTTATCAAATAGCCAAATATAAATAAAGAGGAAGTGGGGCACCTGGGTGGCTCAGTCGGTTAAGTGTCTGCCTTCGGCTCAGGTCATAATCCTGGGTCCTGGGATCGAGTCCCATGTGCTCCCTGCTCAGCAAGGAGTCTGCTCCCCACTCTCCCTCTGCCCCTCCCCTCCCCACACCCACCTGCACGCTCTCTCTTGCTCTCTCAAATAAATAAATATAATCTTTTATTTAAAAAAAAAAAAAAGAGGAAGTAAGCGAGGAGAAAGATAATTCCATGCAAAGCCCTGGCCAGGGACAGAGGAGGTCAGGAGGCTGGGGGGCTGGTCAATGTTCAAGGGGCCAGCCTCCTCCAGCATCCATTGGAGGGCTGTCTGGCATGGGGGTAGAGGCAGGTAAGAAGTCACTCCAGCAATATCTAAGCTCTTTAGAGAAAGGGAATTTCTACCCCGTTCCAGGGAAAGCGGTCCTGAGGTAAGAGGAAGATGGAGTGTAATATAAAGAACATTCACACTTCCTTAAGAGAATGTCCCAAAAGGGAACAGAGTGTCACTGAAGGTATCAGAGGGAGTCAGCAAACAGAGGTAGATGTTATAAAAAGCACACCCCTGGTCAAGGCAGAGAAAAGGCCATATAGACCCTCAGTCCGTCCCGTGGCATATTCCTGGCTAGGAAGCCTCCTAGAGCACACACAAGTAAGAAGTGAGTCCCTCTCTAGCTAGGAGTTTGTGACATTTATAATTCATCTGCTGACAAACACCAGTTACTCTCAGGTTATTAATTCTAAGTCTGTGAAGCGTAAGAACCTGATTTCTGTAACTCATCCTTGGTCCTGCCACGTGGACAGGTGATGACAACAACCAAGGACTGGTCAAATGCAGAACGAACTGGCATCCCCCAGCTTAATCTTCCCACAGAAGGAGGAGCACAAGAGCAGGAAGGGAGAGAGCTCAGGGCACAGGGGGCAGAAGCAGTCACACCAAGCTATGAGTGTGCCCGAGGGTGCCCTGCCTCTCTTCCACAGGGTGGCTACGCCACTCCCCTCTGTCCCTGGCTGTCTCCACGACCCCAGCCCCCTTCACCTAGTCAACTTCTACTGCCTCTTCAACTCTGTGAGCCCTCGGTCCAGACCAGGTTTCTCTGTGCAACAATCGTGGAGAACCACGTTCCTCATCTCGGGGCACTTCTCTCAGTTTGAACACTCATTAGGTGTCTGCCTCCCCTCCAGAGAGTGAGCTCTATGATTTCGGGGATTGTCTGGTTTTGTCCATCCCTGCACCCTAGAATAATGCCCAGCACAAAGCTAGTACTCAATGAATATTTGATGCCAGAATAAACAAATGAAATTAACTACTGAATTTTATCATTCGTTGGTTCCATAATCTTGAGCAAATTACTCAACATTTATAAAACAGGAATAATAACATCTACTTGTAGGGTTATTGTAAGGACACTTTTGCAGAAAGTATGCAACATAGTAAATGTTAGCCACTAGTATTCTCATTCTCCCGGCTCACCTCCCAACAGCCTTATCAAGGATTGCCAGTGTCCACTCACAGTGTCTACCAGTTTGTCAGATCTTCTCAGCCAATGCCTACCTACCAATGTCTTAGGGTCAATGTTTCTATGGACAACCAAAGAAGTGGAAGAGCATTGAAGGCTGCATCTTGGAATTTTACAAGATTAGAGCATAGTATCTGGCACGACGGAGGACCAACAAATGGAAGCTAGGGAAAGAGAAGAGAGCAGTGGGGAAGCGGGAGGAAGTTTAACCTAAGACTCAGAGGACCTGGATTCTACTCCTGGTTTCTTTCAGGCTATGTGATCTTGAGCAGGTCCGTTCTCTTCCAGGGGTCTACTCTTCCCAACCATAAAATAAAAGGACCGGGTTAGATGGTCTCTGAGACATTCCTGATCTACACTTCAATGACGATGTCTAAAAATCTTCACTGTCAAAATGAGTTGGTGTACCATTCAAATTTATTGGCATCCTTGGAAGATTTAGTCTGACCAGTGTTCTAAAATAAAACATCCACTTTAATATCAAAGACCACTGGGAGGCTCAGTCAGTTAAGCATCTGCCTTCAGCTCAGATCATGATTCCAGGGTCCTGGGATCGAGCCCCGTGTTGGGCTCCCTGCTCAGCAGGGAGCCTGCTTCTCCTTCTCCCTCTGCTGCTCCCCCTGCTTGTGCTCTTTCGCTCTCTCTCTCAGATAAATAAATAAAATCCTTAAAAAAAAAAAAAGGACCACTCATATAGTTAACAATTTAAATGAAGATTGGGATTGACTGTATATCCTGTTATTTCTTAGTAAAATTTTCTTAGTCTCCAAAGTTGTATCATGGCCAATATCTCCAATAAAAAGGTTTGGAGTTTTTGAAGTTAAGGCAGGAATAAAATTTCCAAACACGGGCTGACCAACTGAAAAGAAGTGAGAATGAACAAAAGGTGAGGGATAGGGGAGACTTCTATGGAGAGCTGACTCTGGATAAAACTCTACTTTGGGCACTGCCATTAAGTTATCTACTTTAATCAGCCCCGAATGATTGATGTGAACCCCCTCTTACAGATGAACAAAGAGATCACAGAAGTTGAATGACTTGCTCAAGATGACACAGCTCATATGCTGCCAAGCTGCAATGATGATAATAACAGTAGCTAATATTCTGAGGGCACTTCTTTTATGCGAAACTCTCCCTGGATTGTCCTGTTTAGTCCACAGAAACACCTCATGAGCGGGCATTATTATAATCCTCAAACTACAGGTGGGGATATTAAAGCACAGGAGAGGTTAGGTCTCCAGCTCCGGCTCCCGCAGCTGTCAGTGGCAGAGACTATGGAATCCGGCAGCCTGGCACCAGCGCTGGGGCCCGCAGTCACTGCCCTGCAGAGGACATACTGCTTTTCACTGGGTCACACTGCCTCTTCCAAGGGGAACATTCCCAAGGACTGCTGGAGGTTGTTCAGGGTCACAGGGACACAAAGAGCCTGGCTGCTGAGTGACTGAGTGAGCTTCATCCTTGGCCTACATGGCAAAGATCAGAATCCCACAACATGCCAGGCATTCCACGCAGCTGCTCCATTTTTTCATCACTGACTCTATTAGCTACCAAATCGGGAGCACTGGTAATAGAAGTCAAGACCGACTGCACCCTGAGGAGGCCCCAGACCAGCTACAGGACTTTCTACACCATGCAGGGCTGGGGTTTCCCCACACAAGAGCAGGGAGGAATGGCTTCCTCTCCCAAACTGGGTCCTCGTTTAAGTAGTTCCTTGACCTTCCACATAGTCCCTCTGTTCTCTCCATGCTGGATGGCTGCTCCTTTGTCAAGGGCATACCTCACTTCCCCACCCCCACCCCCAGGCTTTAGGGTCATGCTGGGCTCCAGCCCACAATGCTGGTCGACCCATAATGCTGGTGGGCTCTGCTCCTTCTACCTACAGAACTCCTCCCCCTTCGGGGCCCGGCTCGAATGCCATTGCCTCCCTAAAACACCCCATCATCTTCCTGTTCCAACATCCCTTCCTTTAGGGGTCACTGGCATGAGGCTGGTACCTTTCTTCCAACAACTATTCTATGCCACCAAATGCAAGATTATTTGATGACAGGTCTTATGTCACCCTCTGTATTAGTCAACATTCTCCAGAGAAACAGAACTGAGAGGATATAGAGAGAGATGTATAAGGAATTGGCTCACATGATTGTGGAAGCTGGCAAGTCCAAAATCTGCAGAGCCGATGTCTCAGCTCAAAGGCTGTCAAGCAGGAAGAGCTAATGTCCCAGAAGGCCATCAGGCAGGAGGATTCCCTTACTCGGGGAAGGAGCTGCCTTCAATTGATTGGAAGAGGCCCACTCATATTAGGGAGGGCCAACTGTCCTCAGTCCATTATATAAATGTTCATCTCACCCAAAAACACCCTCACAGAAATACTCAAAATAATGTTTACCGAGTATCTGGGCACTCATAGCCCAGTCAAGGTGACCCATAAAGTTAACCATCATGCCCACTAAGAGGTGAAGAGCAATGATCCTTTCTTATTCTCTCTGTATTCCTCCCAGCACCTAGCACAGGGCCCTGCCCAGAGCAGGTGCTCGATGTTCATTAAAAAAAAAAAAAAAAAAAAAGAGGTCTACGCATCGCTCTTACCATAGATTTTTGTATGCCACCAAGGACATCAGAGACCATCCCATCAAACTCCCCCAAAGAGAAGACAAAACTGAAGAAAATAACTTTTCCAAGTCACAATGACTACTTATAAGCAGAGCCAGGTACTCACAATAGTCAACACAACATTACTGCCCTCCTGGGTGCTGTCCCAGGTACTATGCTGGGTGCTGTCCCAGGTACTAGGGGCTACAGAACTCTCTTCCTTCATGGAGCTTATATTCAAGCAGGGTTGGGGGCAAGGGGGGGAAACAGACAACTGACCAAAAACCATATAAAACATATGCCCCCTGGCACATGACTCTAAGTGCTATAGAGAACATACAGTAGAGAAAGGGGACAAGGCAGAGTCAGGGAGGGCAGTGGAGGCCCAGGACCAGCACCCAGCTCCCAACTTCCCATCTGGGGCTTTTTCCTCGGTTACACACTACCTTGCTTAAAGGAAGAGTCTTTAAGAGAACTCAGCCAACTGAGGGGGCAATGACACTTGCTCTAACTACCTCTCAGGACTGTGATGAAAAGTAAGGGAGAAAAACATGAAAAGACTCTGTAAGCTCCAACAGAGGTGTTAGTAATATCAAGACCATCACTCTTTGTCTAAAGCCAGATAGCAAAGAACCGTCAGGAGAGGCCGGGCCGTGAGGCCCTGCTGTCAGGGGGCTGCTCTGGCTGGATGCCTGGGTTCCCTGCTCCTCCGGGACAAAACTCTCTGGGGGAGGCTGAGGGCTCTGCAGATGTTTCCCAGCTCATGTCACATTCAAACTCCAGAGTTTCTTCACACACTTTTAGGCTCTTATTAATAACATTTTAAAATGCAGATTGCTGCCTAATCTTAGCTGCGTAATTAAAAAAATAATCTTGCTTCTCTCCCTCCCAGCGAGAAAGGAAACTATACCCCAGGGCTTCTGCAGCTAAGAATCACACCCTGCAGAAGAGCTGGTAGGAGGCTCAAGTGGAGGTGGGGGCAGGGGAGCGGGGCGGGGTGGGGGGGGAGGTAAAGCCAAGAAGCAAGTCTAATCCCTTGACTTTACAGAAAATGAAAAGGAGGCTGAAGGAGAGGAGTGATTTGCCCAAGGACACACGATGTGTTTTGGCAGAGCCAGAACCAGAATCCCACTTTCCTGCTTCCCAGCAGACTCTGTACGGCCTCGTGGGGTGAGGCAAGAAGACACCTGTAAGTTCTTAGAGGGTAGGAGCCATACCTATGTCCTCACGCCGTGAGCACTGCTCATCTGCAGAAGTAGCTACAGGTTTCAGATGTTCAAGATGGTCATGGGAACAAGGCTCAAAATTCTTTACATTCGTGACAGACTCACTCACACCAGGAAGGGACCTCCGAGCACTCTAACTCAACCATCCATCTGCTTCTGGTTGGGACAAGTGAGGCCCAGTAAGGAAACTGACTTTTACCCAAGGGTAAATAGATAGCGAGTTAGAAGCAAAGCAAGACTAGAACCCAGGCCACCCTGACTTCTACTCCACCCTGTCCACAGTTTCCGAGAGAAGTACCAGTCAACCCCTCACAGCTCTCACTGCTACCTGTATCAGCTAAAGCTTTCTGGGCTCCTTGACAGAGAAGAAGAGAGACAGGTGAGGCCTGCACAGTCCCTCCCTGCCTTTCTCCCTGGGATGACTTCCCCGGAGGCCCCAAGGGCTGGGGGACAGAAAGACACACATGCTTATCCCATCTCCTCGGGGTTCCTCCTCGCCCTACCTAGAGCTGCCACCCTAGCCTTGGACTCCACCTTCAGTCACTGTCCATTCCAAAAGGTCAGCAGCAGCTTCCATCTCTATGAAGTTACCAAAAAAGAAGGGAAAAAAAAAGGCCAGGCGCTGCACCCAGCTGTTGGTGAGGCCGCGTTTTCTGCTGCTGCTGCTGATGACTCACAATGCCCAAGCTGGAGGCTGGAACTGGGAAGGAGACCTGAGAGGCTGGTTTGCCGAGGAAAGCCGCAGTTCCCAAGCACGCCAGCCTGCAGAGAGGAACGCTCCAGGCCAGTGAAATCCCAGCCCCTGGCTCTGGGAACACAGCTCCCCCTGCAGACCACCCCGAGGCCCTGCAGGAGCAGGACCAGAGACAAACCATAAACTGGGACTTGAAGCCCGCAAAGCTCACTGCAGTGTTAAAGCTGTTATGGAAGAAGCTAGGGCTCCAGTTCAGAAACCCCAGGAGATCCCACAACCCCTCAGAAACACTACTTGGATTCCAAAGAGAAACTGGCTTTCGGTTCATGAGAGATTAACATCTTCAAACAGGGGAGACAAAGGTTGCCCCACTCTTTCAGCGGGCACATATAATTCACCAGGGGCAGGAGCAAGGAGGGGAGGGAGCCTCTCCTGGGAGGCCAGCACATGCTCGACCAGTGAGAAGGTCCTGCACATGACACAGCCTGGTGCCTCTCAAATTTCCTCCAACCCCACCGCCAGGAAACTCTCCCAGGCTCTTCATGACAGGTGTCCTAATAGAGCTGCACTCGAGAATAGGGAAGCACCCTCCCACCCACACATGTAAGGACCCTTCAAGGGCAAGAACTGAGCAGCAGACAAGGTCAGGAGAGGCCCTTGGAAGTGACGCCCACTTCACAGACAATGGCTTGGGGATTTGCCACTTGCATCAAGCGGTGTCAGTAATGAGCATCACCAGACGAGGCCACTGAGGAGAACCCATTCTGATCAAGCACCCACCAGGAAAGGCAAGATAATCAGGAGACCTGGAGACCCAATAATTTCAATGGAAGGGGCTAGGGGAGGCTTGAGATCCAAGTCCATGGTCAAGGCTGATGTGTGTGACAAACATTGCAGTTATACTCAAGTTGCTCGTCTGGAAGTGCACGGCCTCCTAAGTGTGAAGGTCCACCAGGCCAGATCCACGGTGGGACAGCCTGTCCTTCCTTCTCTTCCACATCGGCTCATTTCCCTCCCACTCTGCTCCCTGCTCCCATCTGTCCCTCAGGCACCAGAAGAAACACCCTTTACCAGCACCCCACCTGCCAAGAAACTCTAAGTCACCAGTGTGACCTCCTGGGAAAAGCTGACTCTGGTGGTATTCACCTCTAGTCACACCAGAGACAGGAAGTAACCAAAGCTACAGTGCCTTCTGACTTTTCCGTGGCCAGGGACTGGGAAAGGCATCTGCTACACAAGATTTTTCATTTCATAGGATCAGCTCCAACCAAATCAGCAAAGCACTGTTACTATGGACCATCTGCCAGGACCCGGAAACAGCCCTGTTACATAAAGGGGCTGGTGTAATGAAATTTATTAAGCTGGATGCTTCCTCCATAAAGGCGACAAAGCACTTGAAGTCTCTCTTAAGAGGGGCAATGTGGGGCAGTGAAGAGGTCCCAGGCGAGGGTCCCACTGGGTTCCAATCTTGGCTCTGCATCCATTAGCTGTGTAACTGTCTCCCCAGGCTTGTTTTCCTACATTTCAAATAAGGAGAAGATGCTCCCTTCCAGCATTAACATTCTGTGACTTACTACTGTTTTCACCAAAATGGCAAAAAAAAAAAAAAAGTAAGTTCACTTTGATGTTAATGTTGTACTACAGGGTTAATTTTCTTAAAAAAAAAAAAAAAAGAGCAGTCCTTCAGATTTGTGGGCTTAAAAGGGAGAAGGGGTGAGTGGAGCCACTGACTCTGGGGCTGGCTGGAGGAAAGGAGAGGAGAAACCAAAGGCTGGAACCTTGTATCAGCCCAAGCAGGAAGGACCCAAGCAAATCTCGAATTTCACTGGGAGGTGGTACTACTGTGACTCCCTGCCCGTGCACACAGCAATTCCCAGCCCACAAACTGCTTTCACCAAAGCCTCCAGCTGACCAGGCGGTGCTGCTGCCACCCCCCCACCCCTCACCCACCCCAGCCCACCCCCGGCTGCACACTGATCAGAGTTCGGCTCAGTCACGAGGGAGGGGGCGCCCGTCTCTCTCTTAGCCTCCCTTTAGGTCCCTTCCATGTGAAACGGGAGTGAGCCTTCCTCAGCCAACTCTGTGCAAACAGATGACTCTGTAAAGCCCTGGCAAATGCCCAGCACACAATGTGTCTTTGGTAAAGGTGAGCAGCCCTTCCCCACACACCGCCATCTCCTTGGGCAGGTGTGGGAGAAGCCCCCAAGCTGCTCATTTTTAGGCCTTTGAGAAACATGTATTGAAGGCAACGTGATGGCTTCCTAAGTGACCTTTCATGTGGCCCGAGACAGCTCCCCAAAAGGCAGACCAATGAGTCAGATAACTCCAGTCCCTACCAATCTTGTGCATTCCACCGGTCACCAAGCTCATGGGGTGATGGGGCCAAAGTATCTAAAAATCAGCCATGGACATGAGGACTAAAGCAGAAGGCCAGTGTGAGGCAAGAGCCACCCGGAAGCCACCCTTCATCGTGACAAATAGGGTCACCACCAACCTCTCCCCCCCCATCCCACAGAAACCTTCAGCTGCTCCTTCCATGGCTCACACATAAGGCCTGCATAAGGACCCATGCCTATTACACCTATTACACCTGAATGATTCCAGTCCCTTCTGCTTCTCTCTGGCCCCTAGCTAAGCAAACTATGCCAAGGGGCACCTCCCACTTCTACACCTTTGTTTCCAGTATTCCTTCCACCTGGAGTGCCCTCCCCTCACCTCTGCCTATTCAAATATTTGTCGAATAATAGAGTGAAGGAGCAAAGAAGGAACGTGTGAATAAGCAAATGACAATCTATCCCTGTGAAGCAGACAAATCAGAGATTAGGATGCTCATTTAACAGATGAGGAAATTCAGGCCCAGAGAGGTTAAATGACTTGCCCAAGATCACACAGCCAAAAAGCAGCCAAACAGAGCTTGAATCTGGCTCTTCAGGCTCTTCAGGCTCTTTTGGTCACATGAGGCTTCCTCCTAAAGTAAAAAGTCACTCTCGGATTAGGAAAAAGCTGACCCAAGATTCCTCAAAATGGGCCACTTTCATCTTGGCACACATCCGAGAGCACTTTAAGGCACTGGCTGTCACTCTGATTATTGAGAGCTCCTGTGAGACAGGCAAGGTCCCCTGAGAAAGGGAAAGCACAGTGCCATCTGTCAAGAACCTAAAAATGATGGCGAAATTACAGGCCAGTCACTTAATGCTCACTTTTAGAGAGCTCCTGGAACAAATCAATCCCCACCAGGAAAGAGGAGAAGGATTCCTTGAATGGAAACTGAGCTCTCTGCCTGGGACCTCTGAGCCCTTCCCAGAACCATCTGGTGAGCTCGCAGGATGGCTGGTGTCCCCACCCGCTGTGGACAGACACGGAAACAGCGGACCGGAGGCAAGGCCTCGCAGCCACGCAGGGGCAAACCCGGCCCTAACACCGTGCGGCAGCAGGCATCGCTGCCAGCCCCGGGGAGCCAGGGCTCTCCGCCCTGGGCCCCTCCGGGAAGGCTGAGCAAGAGGGCAGGGCCGCAGGCCAGGTCTCCTGAGCACAGGCCCCTGAAATGGCCCAGCTTCCGTGTCCAAAAGCCACAGCGATTCCGTGCAATCCCCGCTTCCTGAGCCTCTCCTCTGTGCCCGGGGAGATGCAGAGGCGAGTAATACAGAACAAGCCCCGCACCTGGCAGGGCTCACATTTGCTGAGGAGGATGGTGACAAGTAAACAAACAGAGATACCCTGGTTCCAGGCCGTGAGAGCTGCTATCGTGAAAAATAAAGCCAGGCAGGGACAGGAGCGTGCTGAGAGGGTGGGGGTGGCCAGGGAGGGCCTCTCTGGGAGGTGACCGTGGGCAGAAGGCTCGCGAGTGTGGCAACAGCTTCGCGGGGACCACGGACGTGCACTCCTGGCACAGGGAAGGGCCGGAGCACAGATACGGAGAGCAAAGGTACTCAGCGTCCCCTCAGCCACCGCCCGAACCCGCCCGTGACCGCCGCCCCCTTCGCTGCTCCTAAGGCCTCCTCCCCAGCAGCCCGCCCACCATAACTCCCCTACTACCGGGAAGAGAGAAGAGTCGTGTTCCTCCCTGCTCTGCAGCCCTGGAGTCGCCAGCCACATTTGCAGCACGGTCACTTTGAGGGGAGGGAGCGTGATGCAATAAAATGAGTGTGACCTCTGACATCAAACAGAGCCTGGTTCAAGGGTCTGCTTTGCTTAACTGGCTGTGTTACGTTGGACAGGCCACCCAGCCTCTCTGAGCCTTAATCTCCTCACTTGGAATGCAAGGGAAGGGAAGCCCACCTCACAGAGTTAGGAAGAGTATGTAAGTGGCAGCACCTGGCAGAGCACCTAGTAGATGGTACGTGCTTGGCAAAGATTGGTTCCCTGCCCTACACTGACACCCTTGGAAATTAAAACAATTTTTTTTTGTTGTTCAACCAACTGTGTTACCTCTTGTCTTATTGCAGCGTAAGGCCCTGGGCCTACCCATCTGTTGGGTATGGGGGCTGTGAGATGACCCTTGAGGAAGGTCCCATCATGGCCCAGCCTGACAAGAGGGCCCTAGCCCAGAGGAGAGCTGAGCAGACAAGCAGGAGCAGAAAAGGCACTGCCCTTACTGCAGGTGCAAGGACCAGATGCTCAAAGACATCAGGATCAAGGTGGGGCACGTGACTGCTATCCTATGCCCTTCCCGCCTCAGGCTCACTGACCCAGGGCCCAGGCCCTCGCCTCCTGGCTCTCCTGGGGAACAGCCAGCTAGAGGCCAAAACGACCTCAGTTCTTCTCACAAGCAAGGAGACAATCAGGTATTAACTCAGAGCAAGACCTTAGGTAACCTCTTCCTTCTTTGGGCCTGAGTTCTCCCATCCATAAAAAGAGGGCCTGGATGACCTCTCAGGGTCCTTCCAGCTCTGACCTTGCTAATTCTGACTCTGGATGCCGGCCCTACTCATCCCACCCCAAGGCTATCTGCTTGCCCACTGCTGCCATCTGGTGGCCCTCTGGGCCCAGCCGCACGTGGCTTTGGCCAGGCCCCCCAGCAAGCCCTGGACTGGAAGGATCCAGCTTCAAAGCACGAATCTTGCTTCTGCTTCAGCTGGACACACACCACACTTCCATGGACCACAGATCAATGGGTATTCATTGCCAAACATAAAACCCAAAAATAACGCCAAAAGTTCATCTCTCCAGCAGAAACAACACGACTGCAGCTGAGAGACTGACCTCCCTGCCCAAGGAGAGGAAGGAACGGCCCAAGGTCGCACAGCTGCCTGGCTCCCAGACCAGCCCACAGTTCCACTTTACCACAATGCTTAGGGCTGGTGGGCACCCTGCAAACCAAAAATAATGTCAGCCCAGGTCCAAGGAAACAAAGCCTTTCGAGGTGGGAAACAAACTGTCAGGATTCCTTGCAAACTTCAAGAAAGGGTAAGACAGGACATGGGAACATGTGAGCACTGCTTGAAGAAATGCACTGGAAATAACAAACTGGAGGTGCCCAGGGTATCTATCTCCTAACCTTGGAGGGCATCAGCCACGGGGACACCTGCTAGGCCTTCCATAAACCAGCCTCCAAGTCAGTACCCAGCGCAGATCCCAGGCTGGGCACACCACCAGAGGACGAGGAAGACATGCTGGGGTAGGACCATGTGTCTGCATGTGCTTCTTCCACCAGACACGAGCTCCTCGGGGTAGAGTTAAGTCTTTTCTTCTCTATCTCCAGGCCTCTCAGCACCTGGCCCAAGCAGCTCCGTAAAGATGCATCCAGGCAGATCTCTCAGATTCCTGCACAATCATGGGAACTGTCCATGTTTCGTGGACTCAATTGGCCACACTCCTGGCTCTGTCTGCAGCCTTCTAAACCCTCTAGTGCAGACCCTAAGAAAATATACCGTGTGGCTTTAAATAGGTCACTTGCCTTTTCTGGTCTCTGTTATCTCACATCTGCAGCATAATGGGAGTTCTACTAGATAATCCTCAAAGTCCTTTTAATTCTAAAATTCTAGAATTTGAAACCCAGTCAGGGCAAATCAAGGCTATTCTTCACCTGCCGAGCAGATAGGGACAGTGGGAAAAGAGAAGCAATCGAACAATGCTTCCCTCTAGTGGTGTAATGCTGTCACTACACCCTCTCAGCTCCAAGCCCTATCAACAAACTCCATTCGATCCCACCCTGAACTCTGAACAGGAACAGTCGGCTTGCACCCAGTGCAGAGGAGCAGAAAAGAAAGCAAGGACGCCAGGAACCAACGAGGCCCTGAGCCAGGGCCACAACAGTGGAGAAATTCCATCTTTAGGAGCAAGTAGATCTTGGAGCTCAAAGAACCTTTTGTGACCTCCAACTCCCATCTTCCGATGAGGAAACCAAGGCTCAGGGATGTTCAGAAGGGACTTGTCTGAGGTCACAAAGCTGACTCATGACTAAGCCAAAAATAGATCTCCACGTTCCTGCCTCCTTCTACAGTCTCTTGCTTCTCTTCCATGAGACCTCCCAAGTGAAGCCCGTGGAAGCGACGTGTCAAGGACACATACCCCGGAAGGGGAGGTGAAGGGGCTAGTTCCCTGCACGGGGGGGCAAGAAATTTTATTCATTAACCTTAACGTTTATGGGAGTATAATCAGACTACAAACTATTCAGCATAAAAATATAATAGAAAATAAAAGCCTCACATAATTCCACCAGAGATAAAATTCTGGTACATTTCCTTCTGGTCTTTCCTAGTCAAGTATCCTTTAAAAGAAAAGTTGGAAGTTACAGTATAGTAATTTATTATAACCCACTCTTTTCACTTACCATATCATGAGCATATTCCTGTCATTAAATATCCCTTCTAAAACAGCCTATTTCAAACAGCTATATATTCTAACATAGGGTTTTATCATAATTTATTTTAATAACGATCCCCTACAAGCCCTCTTGTATCCACGCATTTGTTGTCTTTATAAATTAGGCTGCAATGAATGGCATTATACTTAATCTTCCAATACTTCTGTAATTATTTCCTTAGGCCAGTTTTATTTTAATATAGGATAGAATTTCAGAGCTGGAATGTCCACACCTCCTATTGCCCAGGGGGGAAGAAAGGGACCAGGGAGTTTTGTGTCTTGCCAGAGGACAAAAAGAAAACAACAGAACCAAGTCCCAAACTCTCCACCCATTAAAATCTGACCTTCCTGGGACACCTGGGTGGCTCAGTCAGTTAAGCGTCTGCCTTTGGCTCAGGTCAAGATCCCAGGGTCCTGTGACTGAGTCCAGAGTCGGGATCCTTGCTCAGCAGGAAACCTGCTTCTCCCTCTGTCTGCCGCTCCCCCTGCTTATGCTCGCTCTCTCTCTCTCTCTGACAAATAAATATTAAAAAAAAAACTTTAAAAAATAAATAAAACGTGACCTTCCCAAAGGATTTCACACCCTTCCCTGACCACCCTCACCCATATGTACCTACCATTCCCCTGAAACCCTAGAGCCTTCAGCGTCTGGGCCAGTCTTCTGACTCTTTGCCACGTTCTTTCTTACTCTTCTACTAAATATTTCACTTGTTCATCCAAGTGATTCTGGATTTTATACTCCCCTGTATTCTGTAGCATAGTGCTATAAACATATAGGTAAGCATTCCACAAATACCTGCCAAAGGATCAAGGATAACTAAGAATTTCCTTCCTCACTGCTTGGAAGAATCAGTGGCAGAAATTGGAGAAAGATGTTCCTCTGAAGAGCAAAAGAAGTTCAGTTAATGAGCTAGAGCATTCTGAGATATATACTTGGAATTAGTGTAGCAGGCTTGGGGACAAAAGACCAGGTTCAAGTTTTAGTTCTGCCAGTCTGGTAAACCAGGGCGATGCAGCTAACCAATTAGGGACTTGCCTGTGACACAAGAATAACACCCATCTTGCCAGCTTCACATGAGGAAATGGATACGAAAGCACTTTATAGTGATAAAAGTGGTCCGTAAGAGCTATGATTGCTGTTGTATTATCACAAACAGAATCCTGGAATGAATCCTGGAATGGCGTCCTGACCCTTACTCCTGGGCACCATCTCCTACTTTCTATTGCACACACAAATCCATTAAGGGAATCTATGGCTACACACTTGAGGTAAGAATCAGTGTTTTTTTGAAGCAGAACTTCATGTACAGAAGAAACTACTCTTCCTGGCTCGGGTCCCTGGGTTGGATTAGTGAAGTCCAACACATCTCATCACCTCTGGAGAGGATGAGACAAGGTGGAGAGAGCACTGCACAGAGAGCCTGGAGACCTGAGTTGTTCTACCTCCTCCACTCACGCCCCATCAATCCTCAGTTTCCCCAGCTCTAAACTGATGGAGTCAGGCCCAATGAGCTCGAAGTTCTCACCCACTCCTGACATTCTAAGGACTTTTGGATAAAAAATGAATGACTTTAATAATAAGCAAATTATTCATTTCACAATAGTCCTTTGGGCTCGCTTTGACTTTCAACCATTGGGTTTTCAGAGTTCTAAAGCACAAACATCATGAATTCCAAAGCATCTGCTTTAAATAGAGCCCATGAGGTCAGACTCTCCCTGAGCTCGGTTGAAGCTTCATGATATTTGGTCCCAAAGAAGATGGAGTAATATACACTGTCACCCTATTCTAAAAAGGATCCTGGCTCCAAAACAGAAAAATCAGCATTAGATATATTTATAAATTCAAAAAAAAAATAGTGTGAATCAATGGCTGGGCATGGATTTCACTAAGGCTTCAACATCAAACACAGTAAAATATCTCTTGGTCGGTGACACGTGAAGCAAGAAAGGAGAGTGGCTAAGAGTTGGTCCCTTCCCACATGTGTCCTGCAATTCCCCACTTTATTTTTTTTTAAAGATTTTATTTATTTATTTGAGAGAGACACAGCAAGAGAGGGAACACAAGCAGGGGGGAGTGGGAGAGGGAGGAGCAGGCTTCCCACAGAGCAGGGAGACCGATGCGGGGCTCGATCCCAGGACCCTGGGATCATGACCTAAGCTGAAGGCAGACGCTTAACGAATGAGCCACCCAGGTGCCCCTGCAATTCCCCACTTTAAAGAAACAAAAGAATAAAACATATCTCAACTATAAAAGGATATAACCAAGAACCAAGAGGACTATGATAGGAGGGGAAAATTTTACTGAAAAGTAGAATTGGACTTCCAGCTTAAATGCTGCCAAAAGTCACGCTCTCTCCTCTTTCTTTCAGTTTTCTCATCTTCAAGGTGAGGAAGTGTCTTCTTCCATCTCTGATTCTCTACAAATTCCAAGTCTCTGGGACTGTCTTAGGTGACACTGAAGAAAGTGAAGAATGTCAGGAACTCTGTATTTGGGCTCCCTTTCTCAGTCCACAGCCATCATGAGACCACAAGACTATTTTGGGATACCATGTGGCTCAGGGAAAGCTTCCGGCATGCCAAAAGCAACCAGATTCTAGATACTGACCAACCCCATACTAAGGTCGGGATCTTGTGTAAATCATTCCCCCTGAGATGCTAACAAATCACCGGCTACCAGCACTTAGCATTTGTAAACATCGATCTTTCTCCACTCGCGGAAGAGTTCTGAATCAACCTGTTACCTGTCCAGAGACATCCAAATCAGCCCCATGGAGACTTCTGCCAGAAGAAGATATTGGGCATGTCACCTCCAGAGAGCTCCAGAGTCTCCGAGAGCAGAGGACCCTAATGTGTACTGAACCAACACATAAGCCCAGTCTTCATGGATGCTGGAAGCTTTAAGACATCATCTCATTTAATCCTCACGCAAGGTCAGCAATATTCCCCCATCTTCCTAATGATGAAATAAGCTCATTTATTCATTTGTTCAACATGTATTGAGCACCAACTTCATATGTGCCAAGTACTTGGCCAAGCACCGGGGATATAATGCTGAATGAAAGCAATGTAGCTCCTGCCCTTATAAGGCTCCCTGTCTAGTGGGAGGAAGAGCTAGTCAAAGAATCTACAAAAAACAGCACAAAGGAGAAGTTGTAGTGCTAGGAGATGGATAAAAGGGAAAACTGACTAGTCAGGGACATCAAGGGAAGGCCTCCCTGGGGAGGCAATGACTAAGCTGAGGTCTGGGGAAAAAAAAAAAAAAAAGGATGTAACTAAGTCAAAATGAAGAAGGAGCGCAGGGATAAGTGTGCCAAATCAAGGGAACATGAGGTGCAAAGGCAGTAGGAAATCCATGACGCAGAGTGGAGATCAGCTGGACAGGCAAGAGCTGGTGCGTACGAAACGGGGCTGGCACGGCAGGCAGAGGGCAGACCACATGGGGCCTCGTGGGACCACGAAAGAGTACGTTTTCATCTTAAGAACATTGGGAAGCCACTGGACTGTGACACGATGGGTTTATAAAGATCTTCAACGTGAGGTATGGAGAACAGATGGGCGGGGGAAGGCAGGGAGTGAGGAAGACAGGGAGGTCAGAGGCCACTGCAAGATCCAGGGAAGAGGTTTCAGGGGCCTGACCCACAGTGGTGGCAACAAGGGTGGAGAGAGCCCAGGCTGCCCACAGCCACACAATCAGGATGCCAACAGAGCTGAGATGCAGAAACCCAGGCCTGTCTGACTTCAAAGCCCCCACTGCTCTTTACCTTGCTATTTATTCATTCATTCAATGATTTCGTTACTAACCCTCTACTATGTGCCAGGCCTGTGCCAGGTGCTGGGGACACAGCCGTAAGCAAAACAGACATGCTATCACAGGGCTGACAGTCTAGGCATTAAACGAGAATACACATGGACGTATACAATTACAAACTGGGATGTGTACCGTGAAGGGGTAATAGTGTGATCAGAGATCTTCACAGGAAAACTATCTATAAGGCCATGAAGATCTTCCTAACTGTTGATGAAAAGAAAAAAGCCACTTGCCAGCCCGCGTGTAAGTGAAAGACTTTAGGAAACTTTCCCTCTCAGAGCTGGACACTGAGCATCTCCGGCCGGCTCATAAGCCCTCAGGGAGAAAGCTGGTATGTCTCAAGCCCTGCACAGACCCTGTCGACATACAAGTTTCTAAAAGTCTTGCTCACTCCTTAATACACTCACATATCCCAACCACAGGCACCCCTCACTTAGGTGTGGACAGCATTTTACAGTTAGTTGGGATCTCTCACACAGATCCACTCATTTGACCCTCACGGCAGCCCTATGTAGAATGCAGGCAGGTTCTGATATCCTACTTGGGAGAGGAGCAAGTTGAGGCCTAGACAGGTAAAGGGACTTGACCAAGGCTGCCAAGCTAGGAAGGCACCCAGATCTGCCACCCAGATCTCACTAGAAGTATCTTGGGCCAGGAAATCAGGACTCTGGGATGAGACGGTTGCAGGTCACTGAGCCTGGATAAAGTCACCCAGGAGTCCCGCGAAGTTCCTGAGAACAATGATCAGGGACATTAAGCAGCTTGGGAAAGGTTTCTAGAATGCAGCTCCTCCAGCCTGAGACACAGGTATCCTTGCCAACTTTCCCAGATTAGAACAGGTTCTCTTGGACTCTTTCCAAGTGCCTCTGACTAACAGAGAAAAGTATTTTTCCATCGCAAACACTGCAGGCAGGCACCCGACTCCTGAAGGGGGAGGGCAGAGACCACATCCCAGATGCCCAAACACACCAGCTGTAAAGTTATCCCGATACTGTGTGAACTGCCCTAGGTAAGCACCTACCACTGGGGATGCAGGGCAGTCTTGGGCAGCACGTCTCAATGTTGGCAAGACTCACATTTGGGGCTAGGTATTTCTTTGCTGTGGAGGACTGTCCTGTGCATTGCAAGAGGTTCAGCAGCATCCCTGGCCTCTACCAACCAGATCTCAGTAGCGCCCCCCAGCTGTGACAACCAAATATGTCTCCAGACATTGCAAACAATCCCTGAGGCACAAAACGGCCTGGGGTTGAGAAGCACTGGTTGAGGGACTGTGCAGAGTGGGAGAAAGCAGAGTCCACTCCTCTTTCTCTTCTCCTAACCCACCCCCTCCCATCCCATCTAACTGGACAGATAGATGGGCAGTGTGCAGAAATCCTTCTTTTAATCAATATCACACAATGAGTGCCTTCCAGAATGAGCCTGAGAGCAGGCTGCTGGTGTGGCCTGCAGGTAAGTCCCAGGAGCAATTCACCACTGGTGCTTGTAAAAACAACCAGAGCCAAATAAATCCTTGTTCCACTAATGAGCTGCCTCTGACCCTGTGAGCAAATCTTGTTCCCATTAATATGAGCAGCTGAGTCTGACTGAACTGGAAGCCCTGGGTGTTTCTCCCCAGTGACGCTGGGCCGGGGCAAGAGCTTCCCCTGCCACTAGAAGGCGCATCAAATCGGTGAGTCAAAGAGCAGGAGACTCCCATTTACCCAAATTTGGTACAAGAGCCAGGACACTCAGACACCCCAGCTTACAACCGTTCTGGACTAAGGAGAAAGGGGAAAGTGACAGAGTACATAAACAAGAGATTTGAATTAACAAATTAATTAAACAGCTGAAACATTACCGAAAAAGCTCGCTGTGAAGTGGGGGTGGTGACGGGAAGCCGAGCTCTAGAGCAGCTGAGGTGACTCAGACAGCGTCAGGGCCGTGGGTTCTAACCTCCCACCCCGAGGGTGGAAATCGGTGTCGGTTACAATGCTACACAGCTAGCCCCCAAGAAGCAGCATCTTTGCGTCTTTCGTTCGTCAGCTACCTAACTAGTGAGAGGGTTTGCTGACAGACTCAACCAGACTCACTGCCATTTGGTGGTAAGTGTATTTGACTGCATGGTAGTTCTTTGAAGACTGACTAGCCATGAAACACCCACCTGTTAACACCCAGTTACTCACACTCCTGCTCCTTTCTATGCCCCTTCTGCATGCTGTACCTAGCTCTGTCACGGCATGTCTCCGACAGCAATGTACCGAAACTGGGTAACAGGTCGGTCTCCCCCAGTGGCCAGGGGGCTCCCTGAGGGCAGGGTTTATATCTATACAAGGTGTGGTACATAAATAGATCCCCACCATTTGTATGATGGATGGACGGACAGACATACGGATGGATGATAAAGTCTTCCATGTCTATATTCATACACTCAGGCCTGTCCACACGTTCTAGGGAGGGCATAGCCCAGGTCTTTTCCCCAACACTCACCACATTGCTCAATAGGTTCCCAATAAACAATAACTGATTTGGTTGGACTCGTGAATACAAAGTGACAAACTGAAGCCTTCTGTTCATGAACCAGTGAGACCGAGGAAAGAGGTCAGAAATCGTAGCTGTCTACCTTGACTCATATGTATTTGAAGATATTTACTCTCTTTTAACTAGAATGTGAAGATACAGAAGTGAACAAGACTAACATGGTGCTATCCCTCATAAAGCTCATTGTCTAGGTCAAAGGCAAATATTAACAATTGTACAAATACACAATTACTGCGCTCAGTGAGTCTCCTTAAGAAGAGTTTCTGTAGCTAGTCCCAATCTTCTAGCAGTCTGAACCTCCCTGAGGAAAGTCATGATTTTCCCCTTTAGAGAATCCTCTGAAGTGGTCAATATGGAAAGTTTATTTTACACCTTTGTTATACAGGCCTCTGTTCCAAAATAGTCATAAAATTTTTTCAAAGACCAACGAAAAGCCTCATAGATATGAAGACTCACAAGTGTATGTCTGTGTGTTCCAACGTGTAGTAGGTGGGACTTGCCAGGGATAACTGAAGCGGACCTGAAAACCGACAAACACCAGAAGGCACTGAAGTAACTAATAGTCACTAGGTAGGTATTTGGGAGTCTGGAGATCCGTGTGCAGCTAACGAGCAGGCCAAGGGCAGGCAAGGGGACTCCTGAGAACCCCTGAAGTTCAGGAGGCTCTGACATGATCACAGATCTTAAGAATTAGAAATGGCCTGTCTGGGAAACTCTACGTAAGTCAGCAGAAGCTCTAGGAAGGCAGAGAAGAAGAGAGGCCATAAAAAAACAAACCCAGAGAACAAAATCAGCAATATGAAGACCACAAAAGGAGACTTGCCGTAAGGGAAAGGTAAGAAATAAATAAAGACTCAAGAAAAGATAAAGATGCCAGAAGCTGGATGGCGTGGCACCATAAGGTAACATCTGAGGGGATATAGGGATGTCTGAATCAGTGTATGTGGTTTGTTAGGGTTAATGGAAACGTAAATAATCAAAATACCATGCCAGCCATGATTCGAAGTAATGTTCCTGCCTCAATCTTGAAATATTAATCTTTAAGTTTCGGAAGCTTTTAATTTAGACTCGGGCGAAAATGCAAGTAGAGGCATCTCTTCAGCTAGGACAAGGCAAAGACTCCCCAACAACCCGGACAAACTTCTGGGTGATGCTTGCTACAATGGGTTCCTTCTCAAAACCTCACGGGTTCGTAGGGCCAGAAAGAGTCCATCTAACCTAGCCCTGCCTCTTTGGATGTAAACCTCTGATCCAGAAAGGAAATGCTCCATATCTGGCTGACTGCACAACTCGATCCCAGATCCTCCCCATCCCAATCCATAGAGCTTTTCAGAGTAAAAACCCACCTACTTAGTCCTGAGCATTCACAGCTGTTTAGACAGCTGTCCTCCCATCCCTACCCCCCCCCCCCCACTGTTTTTACCAACCACAATTTCTCTGCTGCTCTCTCACCTGTCTGAGCAACCAGGTGTGTCCACCCACTCCAAACAGAAGTGACCTTTTCATTCTGAAAACAATGTGCTTCTATTTTCTGGGGCATAGGAAGAAAAGCAGCCAAGGAAGCTAGTAGCCCATGCTTGTTGCTTCCCCAAACATACAGCTCTCCTGCATCTTAAACAAACAGAAGGGGAACAAAAGAGGTGAAGGAACATTAGTTCAAAATGATGGGAAATAACACAAATCTGAAAAAAAAGTGGTTAAGAGAGGTTGTATTATTCTTATGCTATGACACTGAGTAGAGCAAAGCAGGATACAAAATTCATGCCTAGCATATTAACATATAAGTTTGTTTTTAATTCTATAAACAGGAAACAAGCCAAGTGTGCTTAGTTTGTCAAGGAATAAGAACGTGTACGTTTATTTTTTCATTAATTCATTCAACAAATATTTATTAAACATCTACCATGAGAAAAACATGTTTCTCCATTTTCTCCATTTTTTAAAAAACATGGTTACATTGCCTTTGGTTAGGAAAAATATATATTAACTTTTCTTAAAATAACAGGTTAAAAGATATATTATTTAAGCATAAACTTTTCAGACCCAAGATTATCTCACAACATGTCCTGTCCAGCAGAAAACAGAATGCTGCTACCTCCCATACGCACAGCACTATAGTTCATTTGAACCTCATGGTAGTCCTGAGGTATAAGCAGAAACGCCACTGACTGACACTGTGAATTAACAGAAAGAAAGCAAATTCACAGTCAAGTGGCTCTGGCTTCTATTCCTGGACCTGCTAACCAGCTACTGACCTTGGACAAATCACTTCCTAAGCCTTAGTTTCACCAGCTGAAAATCAGAGGGCAGGGTGGATGGCCTCGAAGGGCAGACCGTGTAACTGATGACACGGGCCACAAGACAGACTGGTGGGCCACAGTGGAAAGCCTCACGGCACATGCTTTTCTAAAAGGCATTCAAGTTCAAAAGCATTTTTAACTGGAAGCCAGACCAAATGGAGCCATGAGCTACACAGTTTGGCCCGTGAAGCTACAGTTTGTGACTCCCTGAATGATCTCTAAGAGCTTTTCCAACCAACCCTAACATTCCACATTTCTACACTGTACCATAGAGCACACAGCACACGCACGTGGTCCCTGAACGCTTGAAATGTGGCCAGTCCAAACTGAGATACGTTGTCAAACAATAAAAGCACAACAGATTGCAAAGACGTAGCACAAAAAAACCGAAAAAGAACATAGTTCCTTAATAACCTTCATATTGATTACTGGTTGAAATAATATTGTGGGTATATCGGGTTAAATAAAAGATATTATTAAAATTAATTTACCTGCTTTTTATTTTTTGAAATGTGGCTCACATATTTCTATTAGACAGCATTCTTCTAGAAGCTAAATTAATCAAGGCTTGGAGATGTTAAATGAGTCTCAAGATCACATGGCTAACAGAAAGCCAAGTCCTCTGCTTCCAAACGCGTTTTGTGACCTCCCAGAAAAGTTTTCCAGCATTGCTTGCCATAGGGAAGTCTGATATAAAGCCAAACAGTATCATTAAAGGACGCCAGACCAAGATTCGGGGTTCCAGTCCAAGAGCGGCTACTCCATCGCCCTTTGACACCAGTGTATCACTTCACATGCCAGGCCTGTTTCATCAGGTCGAAGATGGGGGAGTCTAAGTCAGTGGAGCCATTCCGTCACTCAGTTGACCTTGTAGCACTGACATCCTGCAGTTCGACGATGTGAATTTGGTGTACTTCATGCCCTGAGAGAGGGCAACCTCCATGGACTTTGCCAGAGTGTACAAAGTAGGAAGATCCCTTACAAGAGGGCAGAGAAGCCCCTCAGCAAAGTCTCAACCCATTTAATGGACCGGTTGGCTACCAAGCTGCTACTGATGGTGAGCCCGGGTCTGTAATAAGCCTCCATTTATCTTAGAGAGTCTAGGCCAGCTTTTTGCAAAGACAAACTGTCTTCCACATGCGGATCATTACACTGTTGCATCAGCAGGCAAAATTACATTCTGCTGCAATGCCAAATAGTTATATAACCTCCACAACTCCAGAGAGAAGGTCTAAAGAGCAATGAACAAAATCTAACATGTAACAGCTTGAACTAGACCAGGAAGGAGGGAGATTAATCTTGACAATTTTTAAGTCACTTTCAAAATATCAAAAACCAATTTCCTTTGTGAATATACTTTAAAAATCACTAAATTACACACTTTAAAGGGGTGAATTTTATATATGAATTATATCTCAATAAAACAAAAATTCAACATCTATGTTTTAAAAACACCGTAAAAGGGGCGCCTGGGTGGCTCAGTCGGTTAAGCGGCTGCCTTTGGCTCAGGTCATGATCCCAGTGTCCTGGGATCGAGCCCCGCATCGGGCCCCCTGCTCAGCGGGAAGCCTGCTTCTCCCTCTCCCTCTCCCCGTGCTTGTGTTCCTGCTCTCGCTGTCTCTATCAAATAAATAGATAAAATCTTTAAAAATATCTAAATAAATAAAAACACCATAAGTGTTCCACATATGAAATAATAAATAACTTCACTAATTATAAGATTTTTGAAGAAATTGTTAGCAAGCAATTAGAGAATCTCTAAGTTTACATAATGCTGGCCATTTCAAATTGATTAGGATAGAGTAGAAACGTCTCTTACGATACTCCTATTCTCAGAAAAGAATGCCTTCCTCAACCCTCACTGACTGTGGGGCACGAACTAGTCACTTCTCACCCTGGGGCCTCCAGCCCTTCCTCTACAAAAGGAGAGATGGAGCCAAATGGCCAGGGGCCTCCCTTATACTTGGCATTCACTTCAACTCAACCCTTTTAACATATATGTAAGTCTACCTAATATGAGACAAAGGCTAAAAGTAGGTATCTCTTTTGTTAGTTGGTTATTTGAATTTGTTAAATAACAAATTATCCACAGTTTAGAATTTGTAATGTATTTAAACTCTCACATTGTGGCTTTTGTATTCTGGAAACAGTAGCAACTTGTTGGTTGGACTGCATTACACATTTGACGTTGAAGAATGCATGTCACCGTTTATTACCCATACTGTGTACCTATGTACACATACACCTTAATTTCCCCATAAAACACTAAAAACACTATGTATGAAAGTCATTCCCCTTTGCTCAAAAAAGGTCCTGCCTTCAGCTCCAGTCTTGCCAAAATGAATCTCTCAGAGCTCCTGTCTCAGTCTACTGGTAAGGATCAGGGCAGTCTTGGCTCTGAAAGAGAATCTTTCGAAGAGATAATCTTCACCTCCAAGAAGATGCTGTTTTGTCATTGGAAAGTAGTACTGTACTGGTGAGGTATGTCCAATGGATGGAAGGATGCATAACCAAAGAGAGATATAGTGTGAGAGAGAAAAACAGATTAAGACAGAGAGACGGAGGGATCAAAGAGATGAAACAGACTGCAGAAATGCATAAAAATACAAAATAGAATAGAGAAATACGTGCATGACTCAATTTAGAAAGATATACAAAGAGATTAGAAAGGAAGATACAAAGTAAAAAGGTAAATAAAAATGGAGATAAATAGAAACACAAAGAGTCGATGAAAACAGACAGAGCAGAGAGATAGCTAAATGCCCTGGAAGACAGAGGTGGATAGAACAGGTGAGTCGGAGAGCAAGCAGCTAGAGGGAATAGACAGCTGTATTAGACCCCAGATGGATCCGGTGGGTCAGGTAACAATGTGCTACACAAACTAACTGCTGGCTGTGGAATTTTGCAATCAAAACTACCCTGAGGGATATTCTTGTCCCTACTGTGCAGCTGAGAGGAGAGGAAGTGAGCCTGTGTTTCCTTCATGTGGACGCCTTACATGTATTGTCATCTTTACTTCTCTAAACTACCCACAGAGTACACAATAAAGGCAATGGTCTCGGAAGGTAAAGTGACTTCCTAAGATCAGACCAGGGCTGGCAGTAGAATCCTGACTCCAAGTCTCCGCTCTTCCCTCTGTGTCCCAAAAGAAACGCGCAGAACTCCAAATGGCACGTTAGACTCGGAGAGCTGGTCCTTACCTGTCAATGAAGCTGAGTGATCTGAGCCAGCAAGAACACAGGTTGCTTTAGAATTCTCCAGGCCTACAAAAAAAAAAAATCTTTTGAAAGCACATTTATAACAGAACAAATTGGGCAGAGAAGGGGCTCGGGCAGCACCACCAGGGCCCAAAAGAAATCTGCAGCCAAAACAGGCAGGTCTGAGTTGGTGGCGCTGGCCAGAAAGATGGATGATGTGGTGGGGACACTGTTTACCTACCAAGGGATTGAACAAATAAGTAAATATACTGAAGATAAAGGAGCCCGATTTCTCACTAGCAGAGAGGAGAGGAAAGGTCGAAGGCTAGAATCGACCATGTGATAGTGGACTGTAATTGGAGAAATCACTGTAAACTCATGGTTTCAAGTAGAGACAGACAAACAGACATAGGTGTACATATGTGGAAATATGTGTGTGCACACAGCTGTCTCATAGCTCTGTCCACGCGTGGGCCTAGAAGCGACAACATCTCACACATTCAGCTGCCGTCTCAGAGTGTGCAGGCAAACTCAGGACTCCAAAGAACATACAGGCAGAATTAAGAATTTGAACTGGCCTTCCATTTCCAAGTCTAGCACTTTTCCTCCCTAATTACACTGCCTTCACTGAAAGGTTATAATCTTAACCAACTCTGCTAGAAACTGTGGTCACTGGGTCTATCGTGCAGAGAAAGGCAGTCTGATTCTGTAACTCTTTTCTGACACTTCTGTTTATTAACTAATGTTAATAAAATGCCCCTCACACCTTTGAGGATCCTGCGAAATGAGAAAAGGACAAAGCAGCTGTTTCCAGCACATTCACCAGAGAGGAAGCATGGGGCCTCGCACCCGGCAAGGAGGGGACACCCAGGGTTGCAGCTGCAGAACCAACAGCAAGGAGGTAACGAGGGGGGAACAAAAAGGGAACGACTTTGAGGGCAGGAAGCTCACGATCTATTCTAATGTTCTATCAGAAAACTCCACCAATCAACTCAAAATCTAAGCTGTGCCACAAACAGACCCCAAACAGGTCGTTTAAATCAAATCAAAGCATTTCTGATTTCTTCCAGATACACGTCCTGTGCTGAAACAGAAAGTAGACACAGTTTCTGCCCTTAAGAAGCCCAATCTTTGGCATGTAGGAAAACATGAACAATTCATAATAATGCAGTACACGGTGCTGTCCATGCACATGGAGAAAATGCAATGGAGTCCGAATAGGGAAGACTCTTCACTGAGAAAGCTGTATCTGAGCCAGGCCTTGAAAAATTATCAGGATAAAATAAGGATTACCAGAAGGTACAGGAAGGAAGACATTTCAGGCAGGGGTAACAGCATGCCTACAGGCGCAGAGGAATAAGAAGCAGGAAATGCCCAGGAAGCAGTGAATACCTAGATGAGGCAGGAAAAAAATGTTTGGGAAGTATGAGTTTATTTTATGAATATGTTCAAGGTCATGCGCAGTGGACTGCCTGTCCAGCATCCAATGCCCCCTTCTCCTTCTCCAAGAGTCCTCTCCCCAACTCTACCCCTGGCTTCAGCTGAATGGGAGCTCCTCCAGGACTTAGGAAAATCAGAACAACCCCAACACCTTGTGCATCACTGTACCCCACTGTGGCTTTCCCTTCCCTTCTTTCCCCACTTCCTATCCCACCCACAAAAATTCCTCCTTTGTTCTCACCTAGAGGACAGCAGAGGTTTCCTATGTGGGTTTTTCCTATAGCCAACCCTCAGAGACTGGGGCATACAGCAAGAAAGCAAGAGAAGAAGAAAGGAAAAAGAGGAGATGCAGACATAGTGCTCTATGGTGCTAGACAGAGAGAGAGAGAGAGAGAGAGAGAGAGAGAGAGAGAGAGAGAGAGA
>NW_027397111.1:55304-113277 GCF_003265705.2 Callorhinus ursinus | reverse complement strand
GAAAGAGACTGAGCCCCAGAGTGAAAAGCAGAAGAGAAAGCCCTACAGGCTAAATGACCTACAAAGACAGACCAGACCCATGGGCAGAATGGTCACTACCCACTCCTCCTGTGCCCATGTAAAGAGACTTCCCTACAGAGACAAGCCATGAGAGACTCTTAATCTCTGGAAACAAACTGAGGGTTGCTGGAGTGGTGGGGGGTGGGAGGGATGGGGTGACTGGGTGATGGACACTGGGGAGGGTATGTGCTATGGTGAGCACTGTGAATTGTGCAAGACTGATGAATCACAGACCCCTGAAAGAAATAATACACTGTATGTTAATAAAAATAAATAAATAAAAAATAAAATAAAATAACATGCAGAGTCAAAAAAAAAAAAAGAGAGAGAGAGACTTCCCTACAGAACACTCTTGGCCCCTCACTCACTCCTGCTCCGCTTTTGGGAGAAGGAACTGGGCTTGCGAAGCACAGTCCTTCCAGGTTCTCCCTTTAGGATGTGCCTGCCTGCAGAGAGGGTGCCTCCTTGTGTGTTCCCAGCCCTGCAGTGAGCTTAGCGGGGCTCACGCTATGCAGCTGCAACAGTGCCTAGTAAGTAAATCCAATCGGGGACTCAGAATCTAGAGGCTCACTGTTGCTACACATTATTTCCGAACACCTAAGTCACGTCTTCCAACCTAACTTTTAACAGTTCCAGAGCTACCATTCTGATCTCCACTTATCTGACTTGCATCTATCTCTCAACAGGCGCCCCCTCTGGCAGTGAGGAGGGGTGCTTTTACTGGGCCCACAAAAATTCTAACAAGACTAACAGACCTAACCAACACAGAGACTGAAGACAGAGGAACTAAGAAAATAGTAAAGCAGTGTAAAGAGTAAACTCCATTTACCCATTTTCTGCATGCCTGTGTCACTATTTCTTGACAAAGAATAAATATAGGACTCAGAAATACGGGCCTTACCTGTCACTCTGCTTGGTTCCTTTGCCGTCAAAAACGGTGGGAGAGTCTGCCCAGGGCACAACCGCCGTCCAGATGATGCCAAACCAGTCCCCCACTGGAACACGATACCACTTGCTTCCCGATGGAGAAGAAGAAAACGAGAAAATGTTTTACGGGATTAAGACAAGATTGCTCCTGGAGCCCCATGCTACGGGAGTTTCTCAATGCATTCTCAGTTAACACACTTGCTATGGAGAAGCTCAGTGCTTCCAGGGACCCTATGACTTGGTTACCACCAAGCCAATCACAAGTCCAATCTTCAGGGCAATCTAAAACCATCAAAGAAAATTCCCACATACTAAAACTCCTTCCAAAAAGTTCCAGGACACTCTTCCAGAGTCAAAGCACTGAAACGACACCTTGTTCATGACTAACCTGGAAGGACAACTCAAACTCCTGACCCAGCAGGAAAGAACCTGGAAGATTATCAAGTCCATTCCTCACATTTAGTAGACGAGCAAACTGAGGGCTTGAAAAGACAATGTGATGTGCCCAAGGTCATACAGGGAGCTAGTAGCAGAGAAAATACTAGGACTCAGCTCTCGTAACGCCTAATGCAGTGTTTTTTCTACTACACCAAGATAAATGCAGTGATTCCTAATTACCAAATAAATACATATTTATGACTGCAAGATAGCTTAATAGCCACTCCTTCAGGGGAACGGCCTTTTATTTCCCTATCCACTGAATCTAGTTCATGTGCCCATGTTCTGAACCTCATGTAAATGCAGAGGTAACTTTTCATATATTTAAACTACAGTCACTCCTCCAGAAGCATCCTGTAACCCACGTTCCTTTGGGCTGTAAACAGACCAGCCCACTTTGTGAAATAGAAGTGATGACGACTAGCAAAACACAGTGCTGAAATAAAACAAAACTTACCCTCTCTTCCACAAATAAATTGCAAGGGGGAGAAAAAGTGAGGAAAAACAATTTATAGATTAAAAGAATCTTGTGATATCTGATAAGGGATTAATATTCAAAATATATAGCGAACTCCTAAAACTCAACAACTCAAAAAAAACCTGATTCAAAAATGAGCAAAGGATTTGAAGAGACATTTCTCTAAAGAAAACATACAGATGAGGGCGCCTGGGTGGTTCAGATGGTTAAGCGTCTGCCTTGGGCTCAGGTCATGATCCCCGGGTCCTGGGATTGAGCCCCACCTTGGGCTCCCTGCTCAGCAGGGAGCCTGCTTCTCCCTTTCCCTCTGCCTCTCTTCCCTGCTCATACTCTCTCTCTCTGTATCTCTGTGTCTCAAATGCATAAATAAAATCTTAAAAAAAAAAAAAAGAAAGAAAGAAAACATACAGATGATCAAAAGGCACATTTGAAAGAGGATCAATATCACTAATTATTAGAGAAATGCAAAACAAACCCACAACGAGATACTACTTCATACTCATTAGGATGGCTACCATTAAAAAAAAAAAACAGAAAATAACAAATGTTGGCAAGGATGCAGAGTTATTTGGAACCCTTGTGCACTACTGGCAGAAATGTAAGTGGTACGGCCCTTGGGGAAAACAGCATGGCAGTCCCTCAAAAAATTAAAATAGAATTACTATATGATCCAACAGTTCTACTTCTGGGTATATATCTTACAAAACTGAAAGCAGGACCTGGAAGTGATATTTGTACACCCATGTTCATGGCAGCCTTACTCACAATAGCTGACACACGGCGGCAACCCAAGTGTCTATCAACAGGTGAACGGATAAGCAAAATGTGGTCTATCCACACAATGGAATAGTCAGCCTTAAAAAGGGAGAAAATTCTGACACACGCTACAACATGGATAGACCCTGAGGACACTATGCTAAGTGAAATAAGCCACAAAAGGACAAATACTGTACAATTCCACTCATAGAAGGTACCTGTGTGAGTGGTCGAAATCACAGAGCCAGAAAGAAGAATGGCAGTCGCCAGGGGCTGGGGGGAGGGGAAGTTATTGTTTGTGGTTCCACAAGATGAAAGGAGTTCTGGAGATGGATGGTGGTAATGGTTGCACAATAACATGAATGGACTGTACACGTAAAAATGGTTAAGATGGTAAATTCTGTCATGCACATTTTATCACAAAAAATTACAAGGAGTAAATAAATAAGTATTTTTAAAAGGAGAGACATGACACTCATATCCACCACTTGCAGCCTAGACATCATTGGGATCCTGACTCAAACAAACTGTTAAAAAAAATATTTTGGAGACAGTCAAGAAAATTTAAACACTGACTGGATACTTGATCGAATTGCAGATTTATTGTTAGTGTTTTGTAGGTATGATGATGGTATTTTGGTAATGGTTTCAGAAAGAGTCCTTATCTTTCAGAGATGCCTGCAGAAATATTTACAGATTAAATGGGAGTGAGGAGGACTTACAATTAAGTCCATCAAACGCAACTGAGGGTTGCTGGAGTGAAGGGGGGTGGGGGGGATGGGTGACAGACATTGGGGAGGGTATGGGCTATGGTGAGCGCTGTGAACTGTGTAAGACTGACGAATCACAGACCTGTACCCCTGAAACAAATAATACATTATATGTTAAAAAAGAAGATAGTAGGAAGGGAAAAATGAAGGAGGGGAAATCAGAAGGGGAGACGAACCATAAGAGACGATGAACTCTGAGAAACACACTGAGGGTTCTAGAGGGGAGGGGGGTGGGGGGATGGGTTAGCCTGGTGATGGGTATTAAAGAGGGCATATTCTGCGTGGAGCACTGGGTGTTATACGCAAACAATGAATCATGGAACACTGCATCAAAAACTAATGATGTAATGTATGGTGATTAACATAACATAATATAAAATTTTTTTTAAAAGTCCATCAAATGGAAACTGCTTTGTAACTGGACAGAAATGTACACATAAGACTAGCAATTACAGAAGTTGGTAGGAAAGGGGGAATTAAACCAAAAATAGGCAATTCTCCAGTCCTGCTAATTTCTAAAAAGAGAAGCAGCTTATAAAAATGTAATCACTAGCATACAACTCAGCAATCACACTCCTGGGCGTTTATCCCAGAGAAATGAAAATTTATGTCTGCATAAAAACTTGTCCACAAATGTTTATTGCTTTATTCTTAATAGCCAAAACCTGGAAACAACCAGATATCCCTCAATGGGTGACTGGTTAAACAAACTGCGTTGTTGTGGGCTGAACTGTGCCCCCAAAAATTCTTACGTTGAGGCCCTAAACTCAGGTGTGACTGTATTTGGAGAGAGGCCTGTAAGGAACTAATAAAGGTTAAATGGGTCATAAGAGTGAGGCCTTCAACGGACAGAACTGGTGTCCTTATAAAAAGAAGAGATACCAGATGCCTCCCTCTCTCCATGAGTGCACAGAGCAAAGGCCCTATAAGGACACGGCAAGAAGGCAGCCATCTACAAGTCAGAAAGAGACGCCTCACCGGAGAGCAATCCTCCTGGCCTCTTGATCTGGGACTTCTAGCCTCTGTAACTGTAAGGAACTGTTTAAGCCATCCAGTCTGTGATATTTCGTTATGGCAGCCTGAGATGACTAATTCAGTGGTACATCTATACCAGGGACTGCTACTACTCAGCAATAAAAAGGAACAAATTATTGATACACACAGCTTGGATGACTCTCCAGGGAATCCTGCTGAGCAAAAACAGTCAACCGCAAAAGGCTACATACTGTATGATACCATTATATAACGTCCTTGAAGTGACATTACTGTTGGGGAACAGAAGAGCAGCTGCCAGGAGCTAAGAAGGGGTGGGGGCAGGTAGGAAGTGAATGTATAAAAGGTACCTACAAGGGTGTATAAAAGTGAGTGCTAGGAAAAGGCCACAGGCGGGACGGTTATGGTGACGGAGCTGTTCGTATCCTGACCATAGCAAGACCGGCCGGGCTGCTGAGCTACAGTTTCACAAAATGTCACCGCTGGGAGGAACTGGGTAGAGAGTGCATGAGATCTATTTTATTTCTTGCAACTGCATGTGAATCTGCAATTATCTCAAAACTTGTTTCCTACATGCGCAACATTAAGCCCCAGGCGACCATCAGTACCGAGCTGCACTGGACCCTTCCTCGGCCCCTCCGGCCTCCCCGGGCCGCGACTGGACTCATCAACGCTTGAGCCTGAGCTGCCACAGCCAGTTAGGCCTGCCCTTCACCTCGTGAGAGTGGGAGCAGAAAAACGACCCAGGGAGAGGAGAAAGGCTCACCGTTCTTCTGCAGGCCACCACCTCTCTCCACCTGCCACCGTCACCCTCACACACACTGTCAGCCTGAGGTCCACCACCACTCTCTCATGGTACAGGAGAGGAGCTCATTGGAAGCTTTGACATTAATAAACGTTAAAACCCACTAGGAAAGCAGTGTAGTTCACAGTAAAAAATGTGGGCCTTGGAAAGGAGGTCATTCCAGACTCTGTTCCCAGCTCTACCTTTGACCACCTTATCCCCTGCACAAACTTAGACAAGCACTCGAGTCTATGCACCTCAGTTTCTTCACATGTAACTTGCATCACGGCAAGGTTGTAAGGATGAAATAAGGTATGGATTAAATCAAGAGAATCTAGCACCATGCCTAGAACATAATAAGGAACTAGAAAACTTCATTTCCTTCCTCCCCACCTGCTGAAGGTTTCCCACATGACTTTGGCCTTGTGTCTCCTCCTTCTAATCAGAAATGCAGCACAGCAGGACACTTTGAATTACTCCTTAGTTTTTTTCCTCTAAAGCTCTGTTTCTCTTTATTATGAGCCCATTTTGAAAATAAAAGCAAGATGATCACCTGTAGCAGCTAAAGCATGCCTCAGTCCAGCAGCAATGCAAACAACCTTCTCTCTCAGGAGCTGTCGAAAGAAAGAAAAGGACTGAGATCTTAGAATCACCCATCTGCAAGATGTTATGTACTTTATGCCCTGATACAATGCAGCATGGCCCTCCTTACATGTCTGACTGGTTTAGAGTCCCCAACCTCCAACATTTCCATCCCTAAATACCTCTCTATGTATTCTGAAAAGGAAAAAAATCTTTTAAAAATAAATGTATCACAATGTGTCTCAGGGCTGCAAGGGACCTTCATCCAGTCCAGGGGTTGGCAAATGTCTTCTATAAAGACCAGAGAGGAACTATTTTAGACTTTGCAGGCTACATGGTTTGTGTCATAGTCTCTGCTCTGCCAACGTAACATAAAAGCAGCCCCAGGCAATCCATGAATGAATGGGCATGGCTGTGTTCCAGCAACACTTCATTTACCCAGGGTTCTAGCTGGATGGCCTCTGATCTAGTCCAAGCCCCATCCAATGCCAGAACCCCTCCACAACACCCCAGGAAATCATCATCCTACCCCTCCCAAGCAGCTGCTTCCAGTGACATGTGCTCACTATCCCCGGGTGCCTGCTCCGTGTTTCCACCATTCCATTTACCTCCTTAGCTGCCTCTAGCCTCTCACAATGCTTTCCAAATATGTGAAGACAGTTGTGCGTCCTCTCTAAGATGTCTTGTGGTGGCTTTAAAACCAAGTCCTCAAATTCTTTGAAACCCACCCCTTCAAGTTGTGGAGCCTAATACCCCTCTGGCTGAATGTGGGCTGGACTTGGTGACTTGTTTCTAGTGACCAGGATAAAGAAGTGATGAGCAGCCTAGAGACAAGGTGATAAAAGGCACTGAGTCTTCCTGCTTGGCCTCACTCTCGAATCTCTCTTGGGGGAAGCCAGATGCCATGCCTGCACAATCCCACAGAAACGCCCACGTGGCAAGGAACTAAAGCCAACTGCCAGGTGAGAGAGCATGGCAGCGGGTCTGCCAGCCCAGCCCAGAGCCGTCAGCAGACAGCCTGCAGCCCTAGCTAACATCTTGACCGTAACCTCATGAGACCAGCTAAGTTGTTCCAAGATCCCTGACCCTCAGAAACTGAGATAGTAAGGCGCCTGGGTGGCTCAGTTGGTTGAGTGGCTGCCTTCGGCTCAGATCATGATCCTGAAGTCCTGGGATCGAGTCCCACATCGGGCCCCCTGCTCAGCAGGGAGTCTGCTTCTCCCTCTGATTCTCCCCCCCTCATGCTCTCCATCTCATTCTCTCTCTCAAATAAAATAAATAAAATCTTAAAAAAAAAAAAAAAAGAAACTTATATAGTAAATGCTTGTTGTTTAAAGTTGCTAGTTTTTTTTTTTTTGAGAGAGAGAGAGCATGCACTCTTCACTCCACCCTGCACACTATCCCTTCTGCCCCCCCGCAACACACTGTTCTGACCACTTGCCATATACTACCTCCCTGATGGCCCCCTCCCCATGGGCACTTCTACCACTTCCTTATGTTCCAATCATACTAAACTGCTTGCAGTGTCTCAAACCCTGATATTTTGTGCTTCTACACCTTTGCTTATGGTTCCTTCTGTGTGGAACGCTCTTCTTTTATAGCTACTCTGTGCATCTTATCTCAAGCCATGTAAACTTCTACTCAACTTTCAAGACTCAGCATAAGCCTGTCCTCACTCCACCTCCCTCTCCCTAGAAAGAGTTAAGTATTCCCTCCTTTAAGGCTATACCTGCATCCACCATAGTTTTAACAAGGTAATGCATTTAGATGTTTCTATATCTACCCTGGACCACTAAACTCTAAGACCCGCAAATGCTAAGATTGGGTCATACTCACCTTTGTCCCCACGGCCCTAAACACAGTGCCTACACGCAACAGCTGCTATTTAATATATGAATGAATTTCTCTTATGTTTCACTTTGGCACATTCCTCCCGTTGTTCAAGAGGATACAGCCTGACAAATGTTGTCACCTCCTGATTCTGTCATCCAACATATTTTAACCATTGTTCCCTTCTGTCTTCTTTAATCATGTGACCTAAGCTAAATTAATTAGAACTTATGTAGGTTCTTAAAAGGCCATCTATTTGTAATTGGCAACTGTAACACTTCCTACGACAGGGACTGCAGAGTCTAGATTTCTCTGCATACCATGTGCTACAGACTGAATGTTTGTTTTCCCCTGAAATTCATATACTGAAACCTATTACCCAATGTGATAGTATTTGGAAATGCGGTCTTCTGGAGGTGATTAGGTCATGAGAATGGAGCCCTTATGAATGGGATTAATGCCCCTATAAAAGAGGCCCCAGAGAGCTCCTTTGTCCAGCAAAATGAGTGTCTATGAACAAGGAAGCAGGTCCTCACCAGACACCAATTCTGCCGACGCCCTGATCTCGGACTTTCCAGCCTCCGGAAGTGTGAAAAATAAATGTTTGTTGTTGAAGCCACCCAGTATATAGAATTCTTGTGACAGCAGCCTGAACACTCTAAAACACTGTGGAGATCATGACCTCAAATAATATCCCAAAGACCAGCAACTGTAATTCAGCAATATGACCAAGTTCTCTCCAATGAAAACAGATCTCCTACTCTGAGTCAGAGTTCAAGAAAATTAGCTAGATGGGAGCAGCTGAGGTGGTGGGAAACTCATTTTAGATCCCAGGATATTTCTTTAAAAATTCCATAGTCCCTGGGCACCTGGGTGGCTCAGTGAGTTGAGCAACTGACCCTTGGTTTCAGCTCAGGTCATGATCTCAGGGTCGTGGGATCGAGTCCCATGCTGAGCACAGAGCCTGCTTCTCTCCCTCTCCTTGTTCCCCTCCCCCACCACACACACGCTCTCTGTGTGTGTCTCTCTCAAATAAATAAATCATTAAAAAAATAAAATAAAATAAAATTCCACAGTCCTATTGTGACCACTTACATACAAACTTCACAAAAATGTGTACATTTTAAGTATGGATGCAGTGGAAAGAGCTCTGAACTAGGGCCAGGAGTCCTGTCTAGGAAGAAGCCACTAGCTACATGCAGCTACCAAGTAACCGATATGTGACTAGACACAACTAGGCTAAACTGAGACACACTCTGAATACAAAATGTACACCAGAGATTAACTTGTATGAAACAGACAACATAAAGCATCTCATTAGGAAATGTTAACATTAGTGACACATATAATGAAATAATACTAGTTTGAATACATTGGGTTAACTTAAAAGTTATTAAAATTAATTTCACCTACACACCACATATGAGTGAAACTTAAAAACATCATGTGACATGAGAGAAGCCAGACACAAAAAGCCACATATTCTATGATTCCATTTATGTGAAATGCCCAGAATAGGCAGATCCACAGAGACAGATGAGTGGTGGCCAGGGGTTGGGGGAGGGCAGAAGGGGAAGTAATTGCCATCGGGTACACAGTTTCTTTCCTGGTGATGAGAATGTTCTCAAATTAGATAATGCTGACGGCTGCACATCTCTGCGATATACGAAAAACCACTGAATTATACATTTTTAAAGGGTAAATTCTATGGCATGTGAACTACATCTCAAGAAACCTGTTATTTTAAAAATTAATTTCATATTTTTCTCTTTACTCTTAAAAATGATGCTACTAAAAAATCCTAAATTACATATGCGATTCACATCACATTTTTATTGGGCACTACTGATCTACCATTTGCTGAGCTTAGTGTCTTTAGCTAAGTCACTTCTATCTGGACCTGTTTCTAACCTAGTTCCCATTATTACTAATTTTAGAATTGTAAAATGTAATTAATGTCTTTGTGACATATATTACTTTCATTGTTTTATTTCACAAAAATTTATAACGTGTATGAGGACTAACAGAGGATTTTCACTCACAACCTCCATCACCCACCCCCGACCTACTTTTTCCCGGGAGAACCTAGGTTTTCCAACTTAAATTCTGACTAGCCCCTGGGTTTTCAGGGACCCAGCCAGTCTCTGAGTCTGGGGCAGGGAAACGCTTTAACAGGACGGGGGTCAGCTACATATTGGGTGCTATCCTTACCTCCATGGCCTGGGGAACCACACATCTTCGAGGGCCATGAGGAACCCCCAGCTGGCCAAAGGAGTTGGATCCACATGACAGAACTTGACCACTCTCTGCAAAATTCAAATACTTAAACCATAATCTAAGAAGTAAGATATCTGTAACCAGTGGGTAAATGCTGAAGGATGGGAACAGCAAAGGGAATGAGAGGAGGAAGTGGGGCCTGTGATTCAGCACATTCAAACCACAGTCCCTGCTTTTATTGTTCCTCTAGGAATAAAAACACAAGGCACTGGGCTAGTTTCACAGATTCTCCATCACACTACCTAATTAATGGCAGCTTATCTGTGTAGAACATTAGCCTGCTGCCTGGTGCTGGGATGGGAGGATACTTACTCCCCACTTTTCTCATTTCCATGCATCACAATTTTCATTATTTTAACACTCCAGGCCTCTCTCCCTGCTCCTCCCCATGCTCACTGCCTCCCAGGGGAAAAGGGATAACCTAACCAACTGATGGATTTGGGAGAAGGAACATGACATGTGTGGCTTGGTACCTTCCTCTCAGGTATTCTGGACTGATGCAGAGTAAGTGCTTCCCCTACACAGATAACCTAGTGTTTGGAGAATAAGTTTGGCTCAGAGGAGTGTTACAGAACCCCTTGGCCTGACCATCAACCCTGTCCTCCAACTTAGCCTTTATCAGTGAAAAGCCAATAGTGTGATCTCCAGCTATCTGGCTGCTCTCCTCCTTTCTCACAACTGGTTCCACAAGTGAGCAGGAAACAGAGTGTTATCCACTGACATCTCATAACCCCAACACAGTCCACGAAAAGCACTTCAGAAATGATAGCTATTATTTAGAGTTATTACTACTAAATTCAGCACACATTACAGAACCCCTCCGCAGAAGAGATGGTGATGCCTGAGCAGGGTTTTAAAGAAGGGGTAAGAGTTCATCAGAGAGACAAAACTGTTCTCTGTACCAGAGAACAATGTTCTGTGTGATATTTCTAGAAAGAAAACTATGGGGAATGTGGAGAATAAAAGACAAGGCAACAACAGGGATAGGTAGGGAACAATAATCGAAGCCCTGTGCTCAAAGCCTGGGATCTGAGCTATGCTCATGAGAATCCACAAGGGTGGGGGGGCGGGAGAGGATATGGTCAGAAGATGCCCTTTCCAGAGGACTGTCAACGAGGGAATCTAATCAGAAACTCTAGACGGTCTTTTCCATCCAGAATGACAAGCTAGATGGGGCAAAACTACTTCCAGGGAAAAAGAAGTAACTATTGCTAGCTGCTCCCAAGAGCATTATCCTATTAACCCTTTGGCCATGTCCCTCTACATCCTATTCTGCTACCTGGCTTTGCAGAGACTAAACAATTCCGCCCAACCATATTTAATTTTTTTTTAAATCCTTCACTGGGGAAAAAGCTGTTACCACTGTTGTGTGACCTCTGATTTCCTCATGCTTCCCCACCACATTCCCCCATGAGTAGCCCTTAGTCAGCACGACTGGCCAGCTAGCCCAGACAAACAGCTATCATGAATTTCTGGGACAGGAAGTAGCCACCAAAGTTAATCTAGTCCATCCCCCAGTTTCTGGCAAAGAATTTTCTATCCCAAAATTTTGCTGTTCAAACTCCTCTTGCAAAAGGCACCCACAACCTTCCTCAACAACCAGAGAGAAATTTGTATGTGTGTTTACACATATAGAGGATTTCACTTAATTGGGATCACCACCACCAAGCTCTTCTCACCCACTGCCTTTGTGGTGATAAAGACTTACCCAAGAGTGAACTCACCTGTGAGAATAATGGTAAAATCCCAGCCACAGGCCACCTGTTGGATGGGACAGCCAAGGAGGGATGGGCAGGCAGTAAAATACAGAACATCTTCTGTGTGACCAAGCCCCAGTTGCCCGTCTTTGTTCAGGCCACAAACAAAAAGGCCTCCACCATCTGCAAAAAGGAAAAGGCTTTGGTGATAGCGTACACAGGGGAAATTACAACTGTCAAAGTGAGAAAAAGGATCTCACTAATTAGTTGCAGTCACAAACCCAGCAACTCTTTTCCCACGCGCATAATAAGCCACATAGGTTAATGTGCACTGGCCTAAATGGCATAGGGCCAAGGCGTTCAAATCTAGTACCTACATGGGACACTCCAAGTCCTAGAGCAGTGGCCAATCACCTAATTGAGCATCTACTAGAACAAGAAAAGCCAACATTCATTTAGAACTTAGAACATGCCACGTATTATGATACGAGCTTTATCTTTGGCCGATTTATCCTTTAGGCACAGGGCCTAGGGCCTACAATACTTTTAGAGGCCCACAAAAATGTTTTAATTTTATATATATATTTTTTAAGATCTTATTTATTTATTTCACAGAGAGAGAGCGAGAAGAGCACAAGCAGGGGGGTGCGGCAGAGGGAGAGGGAGAAGCAGGCTCCCCGCTGAGCAGGGAGCCCGATGTGGGTTCAATCCCAGGACCCTGAGATCATGACCCAAACCAAAAGCAGACGCTTAACCCACTGAGCCACCCAGGTGCCCCTAATTTTACATTCTTTTAAAATAAGAAAAAAATAAATGCAATAATAATGAATATGCAATGTTAAATCTAGCCTGGATTAGACTAATCTTTATATCAATGAGGTTGTAAAATAGAATTCTTAATATTTCTTTATGGAGGAAAGGGTCCACAAAGGCAAAAGTGCCAAGGACCCATGAAAGTCATAATGCAGCCCTGTCACTCACTGATTCTCCTCATCCAGCCTTATTACCCCCATGTAGCAAAGGGGAAAATGGCACAGAGGAATTAATATGCTCAAGGACACATGGCTAATAATAGAACCAGGATTTGAACCCAGGCAGTTGATTCCAGAACTCACTTTTTTTTTTTTAAGATTTTATTTATTTATGTGAGAGAGCGAGAAGCAGAGGGAGAAGCAGGCTCCCCGCTGAACAGGGAGCCTGACGTGGGGCTTGATCCCGAGACTCTGGGAACACAATCTGAGATGAAGGCAGCCACTTAACCGACTGAGCCACCCAGGAGCCCCCCCAGAACTCATGTTCTTAACTGGGATGCAATATGCCCTTCTTTGCAATATCAGGGCACCTGTAGTACATGTTAAGTACTATCATAGGTTCTGCAAAGGAAATTAAGGAAAACACAAAGTTCTTGCTCTCAAGGAATATTCAATCTAATTGCAAAGACTTCTACCTCACAAGTGAAAGTTAAATAGCAATATATAATATAAAGTGTAAAATATGTTGCCAACTCTGCCACTAATGTGTCTTGTAACCGTAAGCAACTGGTTTTCCTCTCTGAGCCTCATTTGTATAAATGGGGGCGGGGAGCCTAGAAGATCTCTGAAGGCCTTTCAGCTCTAAAAATCTAGAATTCTCTAACGGTAACTTGGCTCTTTCACAAGAATGTTTTCCTCTGCAAAATACAAGAAGCTGAAAGATGGCAACATAACCTGCTAGTGGGAAATGTCTAAATAAGAAATGTCTACTCCAGAAAGATGTTACCTGTGACAACAGCAGAGTGGCCCCCTCCTCCTGTGATCCTCCTGATACACTCAGGTTTAAAGAAGTCATTCAGTTGCTGGGGCAAAAGTACATCTTCCTTATGGCCAAGGCCAAGTTGTCCGTAGCTATTCGCACCCTAGGGATAATGTAAGGCAAGGATGAAAGCATACAGGAACCATAACTGTCAATGTGCATTTACCTGTCCCTATCTTTCTCATCCTGACATGCCTCTCAGAGCCTTTCACAGATGAGATTTCATAAGCTCATTCTTAAGAGGCTGTTATATGCAACCCATACTTAGATAGTGGCCCCATTCCCAGAACACCACGATTTTCATGTGAGAAGAGCCCTTAGTACCACTACTTATCCAAACATACTCCTCGCCTTCTCCTTCCAACGCCCCAGCCCACATGTGTCATCTTTGGGGGGCAGCATGGGAGTTCCTTCTGAGAAAAGCTAATTCTCTAGGGAGGCTAAGAAAAGAAATGAGGGGAAATGGGAACAAAGTGGGTGGGAAATGCACTGAATTTGTCCCTTCTCCTCATGCCTTCACTGAGAAAACTGGCAATGCTTCTGTAATCAAAAGTTAGCTGAGAACTTTGTGCCCTTAAGCAGGGCACCTCATTGTTATTTCATTGTAAAGTGAAAGAGGTTGGCAATGATCTTGAAGGGCCTTTCCAAGTACAGTGTTGTGTGACTCTGAGATTCACGTGGTGAGATTCCCGTAAGGAAACAGATTTCCCCTTGGTGGGCAATATGTCTATCTTTGTTATTATGAAATAAAGGTCCAGAATCTCTAATCCAAAACCCTTGCAGCTAGATGTATTTCAGATTCAGAACTGTACAGACTTTAGAAAAGTAATACCGTATATAAATCAGATACACTACTGCAAGGTTCAGGAGCAGCACCCCATAAGTAAAATAGTATTATTTCTGCAGTAAGAGGTACAAATACAGTAAGCAGGCAAAGACTATATATAGCATTATGTCAGGTCAGTTTGGAGTTTTTGGAGTTTTTTGTACTCAAAATTGAAGATAAAGAATTGTAGACCTGCAGGAAGAATCTATAGATTTCAGAAATCTTTATAATTCCTCCAAGTATCTACTCCTGACTGGTTCTTCCTAGATATGAGTAGCAAAAACTTCCAAATGTGTTTGTTTTTTAAGACACCTGAAAGAGGAAAAGTGATTTAAAATAACTACCCAAAATACATACGTACATACAAACTTCTGCCCCTTATGGTCTATTTCACATTTGTACAGGGCTGCAAGGACTCCAAGCTGGAAGCGGAAACCATGACGGGGCACAGGTCCCAGAGGCCTTCAGGGACAGTATTAGCTGCCAAACAGAGTGCTTCTCCAATGGTTGGCATTCACCTTTAATTCTCACAATAACAGAGGAGATGGACATTATCGCTCCCATTTTACAGATGAAGAAACTAAGGCTCAGAGAGGTTAAGTGACTTTCCGTAGTCATATAGCTGGGAAGGCAATAAGACAGATATGCCCCGCTCCTTTCATTATACTATACTGTGTCTCTTAAGGATATATGGTGAACTTCAGACCAGAGCTTCCCTGGCAAGAGGTTAACTATATCTACAGTACCCGCATCACTTTATCCACCTTTTTCTGCTTTATTTTTCTTCATAGCACTCCCTGACATGACATTTGCTTATTGTTTATTGTCTACCTCCCCTACTAAAAAGCAAACTCAATGAGGGCAGGAACAATGTTCACTGCCATGTCCCCTGCACCTGAAACTGTGCTGGCCCAGAGAAGGTGTACATATATTTATATAGTAAATGAATGTAAGGTCTGATGAGGCCCTACCTAGGAAAGATGAAAGGAAAAATGTGCACACTGTGGGGTATACATGCACAGGATGTCTCCGTCAGCCCTGAGATTTCTGTGACTGCCCCACGAGCAGGACTGCAGTCTGCTGAACAGAAAGTGAGAGAGACACAGGCACTTGAGGCTCAAATTATGGCACTCAATTTCTGTAACACAGCAAGAGGCCCAAAACCCAGGATAAAGCAAAACAGAGGAAAATTCAATACATGTCTCAGCTGTATTTGCCTCCTTTCCTTACAAACACTTCAGACATAGCATACCCACATACAACTCCAAGGAGGTAAATTTCCTTGTTATGGGCTGAATTGTGTTCCCCTAAAATTAATTTGCTGAAGCCTTAGCCTCTAATATCTCAGAATGTGGCTATATTTGGAGATCGGGCCTTTTAAGAGATAATTAAGGTTAAATGAGGTCGTAAAGGTAGGGCTCAAATTCAATATAAGAAGAGACACAGGGATGCTCTCAGATTGAGAAAAAGCCACATGAGGACACCACAAGAAGGTAGCCATCTGCAAGCCAAAGAAAGAGGCTTCAGAAGAAAGTAAACCGCTGCCACCTTGCTCTTGGACTTCTGGCCTCCAGAACTGCAAGGAAATAAAATTCCATTTTTTAAGACCTCCCAGTCTGTGGTATTTTTCTATCCCAGCACTGGCAAACTAATACACCTCTCCACACATATTACACAGCAGGAAGGCCAGCAGGCCTCCAAGCAGTTAGAAGAGGCCATATCTGACGCAGACCCCAGTCTCCCGCCTGGGAAAAGCCACCCCAGGCACACATTCAATCCCCAAATCCACCCCCAGCTCAAGTGCCACCTCAAAAAGAGTACCCAGACAGCCAGGCTACCTCAGGCCACACCACCGTCTCCCTTCCACCAGTCTGCTGCCTTACATTCAACAAGTGCTGCTTGGTACTGATTATCACCTTCGTTCGATTAGTCAATACATGTTCGTTTTAACGGTAATATAGGTGGTATCCCGCTCCCTCAACTCAAGAGCTGGGCCTTTCACTTTTGTGTTTTTCCCAAAAGACCAACACATAGCCAGGCACACAAAAGGGTCTCATTCATTCATTTGTCAACAAATATTTGCTAGGCACCGTGACATGCCTGGCACAATACCCACCCTTATGACACTTATATTCTAGCCAAGGAGACGGACATTAACAAATTCTACATTTCATTACAATTGTGATATGGGCTGTAAAGAACTACAAGACACTATGTCCGCTTATTCCCAAGCATCTGTCTGGTCGGCCGCTTGCAACACACTGCTGTGCAGAGACCCTCCTCTCTCCTAGCCAGGACACAAGAAGATGACCCTGTCTCTCAGTGCCTCCATCAAACCAACACCCGCGCAGACTCCCACGCCCCCAATACAGGCAAGATCCGGTCACAGAAGAGTATCAGCAAACATGCAGGATCTCCGCCTTGTGCACCGCCCACCACCGCAGGCCTCGCGTCAAAGGATGATCCCGCCAGGCTGGGGTGGGGCTGGGAAGGGGCCGGCATCCTGCGGGCAACCGGAGGGTGAGGAGCACAGGTGGCCCCACAGGGCTCTGGGACAGGGCGATCCCCCCACGCCGTCCCTCCCGGCGCTATCCGGGCCTGGGGGCTCTGGCGGAACCACACGCTATGCCCAGGAGGCAGATGCTTCCAGCTGCGCCGCAGCCCCCTCGAGTCCGGACCCCACCAGCCAGCAGGCCCCTAAGTCACCCGTGAGGGCCGCTCCCTCCCGACCCTCTCCCCCTCAGCCCCCAGCCCAGGATCCTCCAACCCAGAGCCTGGCCCGGACCTCGGCCGCCCAGCCCAGGAACGCCAACGCCGAGGCCGCCAGCTCCCCGCGCCTCTGCGCCCCCTCAGTCCCAGCGGCCCCGGCCCGGGGGCGGAGTCACGTACCCAGGCGAAGAGCGCGGCCGCCGCAGGGGCGGCCTCGGAGGCGCTCGGCTCCCGCTCCATGTGGGGACACTCCGCCGGCGCTTCCGGGAGGGGTCGGGGGTGGGGCCCACTAGGGGAGGGATTAGTGATGGGGTGTGGGCCCGGCGCGGGTGGGGCCTGTGATTGGGAGGGGCCGGCGCGGGGGAGGAGTCTGCAATGAAGGCGGGGCCCTTGTTCGGGAGGGGTCTGCCGTGGGGAAGGAGCAGGCACGGGGGAGGGGTCTGTAGCGGAGGCGGGGCCGACGTAGGAGAGGGGCCTGTAGTGGGAGCAGGGCCGGAGCGGTGACGAAGGGGGAAGAGGGTCTGCGGTGGGGGCGGGGCCAGAGTGGGGGAGGGGCCTGTGGATGAGGCGGGGCCATCACTGGGGCGTGGTCTGCAATGGGGGCGGGGGCGGAGCCGAGGGAGGGCCCGCGAGAGCCGGGCAATCGCCTCTGGAGCGTGCCCCGGATCGCCGCGCCCGGCCGCGCTCAGAGCGTCTCTGCCTTTGGCCCCAGCCTTGCAGTGCCGTTGTGCTTCTCCCTCCCTCCCCTCGCACTCTATTTTTAGTAATATACGAATGCACTAAGCTCCTTCGTGTTTTTATCTTATTGGAGTCCCACGACAGCCCGGAGGCGCTGACCGGGAAGAAACTGAGCCGGGGAGCGGTGTGGAAAGGGTCCTGTCCCAGTGTCTTAGCCGAGCTGTCTTTGAATCTGCTTTGGTGTGCGTTTGCAAAATCTAAGAAAGCTTCTTGGTAAGCGAGTGTGCAGGAACTTACTCCTCGGGACACGAAACTGAGGAGGCTGGTTCTCACGGATTCCTGCCGGGGCAGCCTTCTAACCCTCAGCGCTCAGAGCACGGTCCTGCCCTGATTCTGATCATCAATACTGGATAATTTTCACCCAACAGAGGTTTTCATATAAAATGGCTTTTATTAGACACCCTGCTACACCGCTGGTAGGAGCTAAATAAATACAGTTTTCCTGAAGGAAAATGTGGCAACGCGTATTAGGAACATGAAGATAAATAAACAGATATTTACCCAGTAAATTCCACATCTGTTAATTTATCCCGAGAAAATAAAGCTGTGCACAAAGACTTAGACTGCAAATTATTCATTATGGAATTGTATATCATAGGGAAGAACTTAATTACCTGCAAGTCCAAAAATAAATTGTGTAAATTGTGGCATATCCATGCAGTGGAATACTAGGCTGCCATTTAAAAAATATGTATTGGAAGACATTATGTAAGGGAAGTGTTCATGATATGTCATAAACGTAACTATTATAGCAATTTTTTACACACACAACACAAACACATATACTCAGGCCGATTACAGCTGAATTTTCTTTTCTTTTTTGTACTTTTTTTGTACATAACCTCCATTTCCCAAGCCACCCATAATCTTGTGGGTATAAATGGGGTCACATTAAAGATGATAATCCGTATTCACTAGTTCTTGACCCCTCTGCTGACAGAAGCCTCCAGTCCTCATTACCCTTTACGCCTGGGAGCCCTGGAATGTATCTCCAGTGAGCTCTGACCAGACAGACCTTTCCTGCTTTCACTCCCCCTACTCCTTGGTGTTTCTGCCTGTAAGACCACGTGAGGGCAGCCCCTCACTTTTCCCTCTCCAGCCTGGGGTATGTTGAGAACATCCAGGACCATGCTAAGAAAAATACAAACTTGTGAAAGAGGGGTCTAGAAACCCGTGTATGACTTCCAGTCTATGAAAGAAGTTGGAGAGGCTGAGAGAATTCTGATAGGATATAGGGGGACCGATGTCAGTGTGCTGTGAGCGCCTCCCATCTCATGTCTCAGGAAAGGCCTGCTGCTGCAGAGCCACTTAGAGAGCTGGGTATGTATGTATCCCTCCAGACTGGTGCCTGGACAGGCTGTTGATTCATCCTGAGAAATCCAATGGCTTGTGGCCAGATAGCTGAGCACAGAGAGATCAATTTGGAGAAGTCATTCATGCCCAGAGTATCTCCCATGTATTTCTCATGCAGCAATTTGGCTAGGGGGTGGTCTTAGACACTGTCCAGGGAAATTTCTGGAGGGGTGAAGTGACACCCCAATGGAGTTGACCACTAGATTCCTAGAGAGTGAGGGAGATGAATTCAACAGCCCAGTCACATCAACAGATCCCCCAAAAAATAAGAGGGTGAGAAGTTCCTCCAAAACACCCCCAGAGAATTGGTCAGCATTAATGCCAACTCACAACAGTATCAGACCAAACAGAACTTTCCACTCATTGCCTCTCCTCCCCACCACCATCCCCAAACCATGGAGGAGCCAGAGGCATCCTACTGAGTGGGCACAGAGGAACAAGAAAAGAGAGAGAGAAATTAGAAGCTAAGGGCTAGGAATGAGCAGAAAATTCATGGGCAGGACCTGAGATTTCAGCCAAAGGGGCAAGGACTATCCACAGAATCAGGTTTTTTTTTTTTTTAAGATTTATTTATTTGAGAGAGCGAGAATGAGAGAGAGAGAGTATATGGGAGGGGGGAGGGTTAGAGGGAGAAGCAGGCTCCTCACTGAGCAGGGAGACCGATGCGGGACTTGATCCTGGGACTCCAGCCAGGATCATGACCTGAGCCGAAGGCAGTTGCCCAACCAACCCAGGCGCCCCGAGTCAGTTTTAATAGAGAGAGGATCTAGAAGAATACACTTGTCCTTCAATTTCACCCCTTGAATGTACATACATCGATACTTCAACTAACTTACAGTTATATCATTATGTTATATCTTTTAATACAATTTCTAGGAAGTGTTGCAATGTTGCCACTATTTCAACTATGTACATGCCACTGAGTAATTCTTCCCATTAGTAGCCTGGCTGAGTTGCAGTTCTTGAATGGGGCTAAACTATTTGATGGTATCACTTTCAGATGCCTTGTTTCCATGTAAGAGGACAGTATAAAGTACTTTGGGGCCATATAGACTACATCTATGTACGATACAAGTTAGAAAATGTTTTCCTTTAGATCATCTTATTTTATAGATGAAAAAAACTGAGGCTCAAAGAAATTAAATGATTTACTCCAAGGTCAAATTTCTGCCTTTGATAAAGACAGATTAGCTAGCTATAGACCAAGGCTCTCACAAAAACAACTAGAAAAGCTGGGGGATAATATTTTAAAAATCTGTTTCAAGTCATTGGAGAACTATCAAAGCAGCCAGAACTTGAAAGGCCAAGATCTGGAAGCTGAGAGATTATATCTGGCACTACTTTTCCACTGGAAGTGTTTGCTAATTAGCAAGCAGTGACTTGGAGGCCAAGAAACTGGGCTGAAAGCTGAACAGTACTTTCAGCAATCATATAGGGGTGGGAAGAATGACAGAAGGAGGGGACAAAGGCAGGAGTCCAGGGTTCCCAAGGAGAAGCCCCAGCATACATCCATAGCTTGCCTTTGGGATCCCTAAAGTGCTGCACTCTGAGAGTAGAGGTGAACTGGAAATAGACCAGCCCTCACAAAGACTGATGGTCAGCTTCAAATTGGCTTATCCCTGACTGTACTAAGAAGATCTTCCCACGCCATTATATACTGCCTGCTAGAATTCCCTCTGGAGGAAGATAAAGTCATCCAGAAGTTATGGGGGATTCCCGGATCAGGACAGTGATTATATTAATGATTCTTTACATATGGATGTTTCTTTTTACAATGTCCTTTTGCAACATAATTCCTCCAATAACCCAGTGAAGTAGATTTAACTCCTTATACAGAGGAGGAACATATGATTGAGACTTTATCAAAAATTCCAAAAGTAGTTACTAGGTTCCAGGTGTGTTTGGATTCTCTTATATCTCATATTCACAGGCTTTTCAAGAAACGTAAGGATGTTATAGATTTCTTAAACTTACGACATTGCTAATATATATTTAAATCAGGTTTGGGTTTTGGTTTTTGTTGTTTTGTTTTGTTTTTGAGAGAGAGAGTGAGAGGGAGAGCCGGCGGTCAGGGTTGGGGGGAGCAGAGAGAATCCTAAGCGGACTCCATGCCCCACCCGGGGCTTGACCTCACGACCCTGAGATCATGACCTGAGCCAAAATCAAGAGTCAGATGCTTAACTGACTAAGTCACCCAGGCATCCCATAAATCAGTTTTTTAGCTTATCTTTGACAAAAAAAATTTTTTTGCTTGTTAAGAACATGAATTTTGGGGGCACATGGGTGGCTCAGTAGTTAAGCATCTGCATTCGGCTCAGGTCATGATCCCAGGGTCCTGGGATCGAGCCCCGCATCAGGCTCCCTGTTCTGTTGAGCCTGCTTCTCCCTTTCCCTCTGCCTGCTGCCCCCCACCCCCTGCTGTGCTCTCTCTCTCTCTCTGTCAAATAAATAAATAAATAACCTTAAAAAAAAAAGGAACATGGATTTTGGGGCGCCTGGGTTGGCTCAGTCAGTTAAGTGGCTGCCTTCAGCTCAGGTCATGATCCCAGAGTCCTGGGATCGAACCCCATGTCAGGTTCCCCATTCACTGGGGAGTCTGCTTCTCCCTCCCCCTCTGCCCCTTCCTCTGTTTGTGCTTTCTCTCAAATAAATAAATAAAATCTTCAAAGAAAAAAAAAGAACATGAATTTTGTGTCCATTTATTATTATCCCGTTGAATAACAAACTTACAAATCATAAATGTATATCACATAGTAAAGACTAGACTGAAATGGACCAAAGCATCTTTATTCATTTCCTAGAAATTAATATATGAACTCTATTATGTGTGCCTTTAAAGAACTCCAGGATTTTTTCCTTTTTCAATTTGAAAGCCAACTTAAAAATTAAGTATAATTATATACATTCTGGTGTGTCATTACTATTATATAACTCTGAATTACAAAATAGGCAGATTAAGAAACATAGGCATTCTGACAACCAGCTTTTGGAGCTTTCTTCAAAAAGTCAGGAAAATATCACCTAAGTCTTTAAGTAAAAAGTAACTGATTAAGAATTATAAACCAAACTTTTGGCTCAATTCTGTTCTCATATTGGAGTAAATATTAACATATTCTTAGATGTTTCGAAGATATATATTTAAAATGCATGAAAACTCTCAGGACTCCTGATTTACCAAATATCACAAATCCAGAGGTTAGAAGAATTGATATCAATCATGAAATATTTCCATTATTCCGAAGTAATGAATAATAATGATTGTGCTTTAACATTCATTTTAGTATGCTTTAGTCATAGAGTGGTTTTAAATACCATAGTTTTAAAATTCAATAACTATGATTCTTTACCATGATCAAAGTTGTATTAATATAACCAGATACAGTATGTATAATTTGCTATTAACTGTTATCTGTGATGATTTTCTTACAATAGATTTCCTTGCAACCAAATACATCAACTATAAACTAGCTAATCAGTATTTCAAATGATTTTAGATTAGCTAACTTAGATCAATTACTATCAAAGGTCTATTAATAGTTATACTTAACTAAAATTATAAGTAATGTATAAATCTGAAATAACATGAATTTCTCTTCCCAATTCTATTTCATTGTAGGACAAAAAGGTTTTTTTATGATTTCTTTTGAGGTCTAAAAAGGATTAAAAAATCTAGTGGTCTGGTGAAATAAAATGTGTTAAAGGGTATACAATTTGACTATTAATGTGGGAAAAAAGTAAAAACACAGTTTTTTAAGTAGCTAATTAAGAATGAAAAATTCGTGGAAAATACGACCCTTAATATATCATTAACAGAAATGACATCACTAGGAGAGGAAGTTGATGGGGTGTAATATTCAGATGATTCTGAAGGTTTTGTTTGTGGGGTTCTTTAACCTTTTGAGTTTGAGATACTTGATAGGACTACCATGTTGTACAAACCCATTTCATTCTATGTGAATGATACCGTAAGAAGTTGTACAACATTAGCCTGATTTAGGGACATCTAGGTGGAAAATATCCAGCAGGCAGCTGGACTTAAAATGCAAAAATTCAAGAAAAATGACAAGATTAGAACTGCAAATATGGGAGTCATAGAAAATAAGAATTGAAGTCATGGGGGCACATGGGTGGTGCAGTTGAGCATCCGACTCTTGGTTTTGGCTCAGGTCCTGATCTCAGGGTTGTGAGATCGAATCCCGTGACAGTCTCCACACTCAGCATGGAGTCTGCTTAGGACTCTCTCACCTTCTGCCCCTCTCCACCTTCTAAAATAAATAAATAAATCTTAAAGGGAAAAAAAAGGAATTGAGGTCATGGATGTGGATGACATTTCCCATGAAGAGATGGCAGAGAGAGAAGAGGACCAGAAACAGAAACCTGAGGAGGGTGTGTGGAGGAGGAAAGGAACAAATCAAACAGACAGCATGTATTCAGGAATCCAGCTTCACCCTCTTCTATCAGGTCCATTCCCTGTATGACATAGCCAACAGCACGTAAAAAACAGTCCTTGCAACCCTTGCATTATTGGTGTCAGACCTAAAATGGTCTTCTTAACCTTTCCTACATCCCATTTCCTCACTTGTTTCCCCACCCTCTACCCCTATGCCTTGCCTCTGTATTTATGACTTCACTTATATCTTGTAAATGAAGTGTTCAGTGTTGCTTTCCCAACTTTAACTTTGTGCTTCTCTCATCGGTCTTAGTTTGAACTCTCCATTTGACGACAATACCACCTCCTGCTAACCTGAGGACAAAGCCCATCATAATACTCTGCATGTGTGAGTATAGGGCCTTGCAAGTGGTCCTGCCTGCCCCATGTTCCCCTTGGCCCCATGAGTAGAACCGATAACCTAAAACAAAACCAGCATCGTGCAGTGCCTTAGAAAGGAAAGTTTCTCACTCAAGGAGGATGGTCGCTTGGGAAGGGGCTCCCTAGTTCCATACCAAAGAAAGTCCCAAATTCTTAGCCTGCTCTTGAGGATTATACCCCAATCAACCTTTCCAGATTTGGCTACTCATATTTCCCTACAAGATACCACACTTGAAACTAGACTACTTCCTCTTTACAAGGTATGCTTCACATGCAAAGGCCTCTATACTTCTGCCCACGCTAGCAGTGGAGACAGCTGGTCTCCTATTAAATTTAGGGCTGTCAATGTGATCAAGCATGGCACAAATTCAGTGATAAGTAAGATACTTTAGAAATAAGAGGATCTTAGGTAATAGTATGGGTCAGCTCCATGATACCCATGCAGGCATTTTAAGTGATCATAAAAGTCATTTTATTCAAGAAGGATTAGGGAAAAGAGAATCAAGCCGGTATTAGATCTATCTCTAGGGTCAAAAAATTCTCTATAAAAAATGAGTGGTCAGTGAATTGTATGGTATATGAATCATATTTCACTAAAGCCGTTACCAAAAAAATAATAGGTAGTGGTATACAGTATTCAGGCACAAATTTCCAAAGGACTAATTAAGGAATAGGAGTAGAGAATATTGTCTGGAGGCTGTCCCTCCACAACCAGGTCTTCAAGAAAAGCAGGAGCTGACCCACAGGCCTCTGGATTGACACTCAAGACACTCTCAGCATCAGATGCTTGGCTGTCTGCTGACCTTCGCAAGGGCATCACTGACGACATCGAGATCATGCTGCAGCTCATTCATGGCGCTGGTTATGCTCTTGGTGTCTTTCAAGATCTGAATACTCCGTGTGTATGGATTATACTTCACTCCAAATGGACGCTTAATTGTTTTGGTAAATTCTCTGTTTAAGAAAACAAATAAGAGGCAACCAATTTCTAGGAAGCAGAGGATGAAAACTGAATGAGCAACAGCAAACCTATTTCACACACTAGGTGAAAGACAAATCTTTATTAGTGGTTCACACAACCAATCTGACTACTTTCCTACACAGCACATGCAGAGATCCCCTAGAATCCTACACAGGTAGGAAAACTAAAACTGTCATAGACACATCCACCCCTGCATCGCTAGGGAAAGATCTTGTGGATGACTTTACTGGTGATTTATTACTTTATATATTTCTTGGCTACAGTAAGGAGACCAACTACAGTAGCTTTATCAGGAGACAATGGCAGCACTTGACCACCTAGTAACAGACCCCTCAGCTGTGATTTACTTAACTACACCTGCACACTTACACATCTGCACGTGTGTGCACTTGCGCGTGCACGTGCGCACACACACACACACACACAAACACACACACAGGCCAGGAACAGTCCTGCCTCCTGCACATGGACATTCTTTCTGTTTAGAATGTCTTCCTCTAGCCTTCTCTCAAATGACCTAACTTCTACCCTTTCTTCATGCATTCAAGTCCTACCCTCTTCATCAAGTCAACATTTGAACTCATTTGGCAACCCCAAGAACAATTGTGTTCAGGACCCCAGGAACACAGCAGAGGACAACCATACATGAGTAAGGGCTGAAATACAGCTTGCAATCCACCTGGTCTACCCAGAAGGGACCCCTTCTTCAAGTCTGTGCAAAGGGGTCATACGTGCTAGAGGAAGCCCTGCTAGTATTGTTATTTGGTTCTGTGCCTGGCCTAACTCCGCAAGTAACAGAAAATCTCTGGAAGACCCGGAGCATGTCTTCAACCCCCATATATCCCGCAATGATCTCACTGTGACCTCAGACCCCTTCCAGCAAATGTTTTGTTGATTCTGCTTCTATAGTCCTTTCCTTTCCTACTACCTCTGTCTTGGCCCAGGCTCTTATTTTCACCTTAAGTATTACAAAAAGCTCCTGAGTAGTTTCTCTGCCTCCAATGTCCTCCTTTCTTAACAACACACTTAGCTGATTAATAGTTAAAGCATAGCAGGTCACCTGGGTGGCTCAGTAGGTTGAGCATCTGACTCTTGATTTCAGCTCGGGTCATGATCTCAGGGTGGTGCGATTGAGCCCCACATCAGTTTCCATGCTCAGCACAGAGTTTGCTTGAGATTCTCTCTCTCCCTCTCCTTTTGCCCCTCCCCCTACTCATGCTCAATCAATCAACAAAATCGTTAAAAAAATAGTTAAAGCATAGCTTCATTGCATCACACTCTTATATTTTTCCACCTCCCTTACCTTTTTTTACACTTTCCCTTAGCCTAAAACTTAACATATCTAAACCCTATTTATCCTTCAAGTGCTTTCTCAGATGCCATTAAACTTTCCCTGTTCTCCCATCTGGAATAAATTGCTCCTGAATAAAATGGAGAACAAAGTTTCATCTGTATCTCTCTAAGGCTTTCTATGCTGTTATATAGTAATTTGTCTACAATTTATTTTCCTAATAGATTATAAACTCTGATGGAAAGAAACCAGTTTCTCAATGTATCTGATTCATATATGCAATCACCAAACATCACCATAAACAACATACTCTAAATATTTGTTGTGAAAGGGAGATACGTCATAGGCAGAAGGTACCTCGTAGGCTTCTAATTATCCACCTGCCTACTTCTATGATTTGTTACCATTACTGGACCAATCTTTTGTAGGGGGAAGTTAAGACATGAGGAAGATACATTTTACCTCATCTTCTCCTTTGCATCTTCAAAGCTTTCAGATACAAAGTAGACATCCTGAAAAGTTGTGATGAGACACTCCTGTTTGCAGGTAATCTTGGGATCAAAGGGCTTTACTTTGGCATGTCCAGAAAGTGAATGCTAGAAGACAAAGAGTCAGTGAATCAAAGAATACTGTTTAATTTCATGGATCACATCCCAAACACAACCACCAGAATCAGCACATCTCTGAAGGTACTAATGCAATGGCCCCAACCTACAATTCCAAACTTATTTCCTACAGCATTATTTAACCCACAATATACTCCAGCAAAACAAATGGCTTGCTGTTCCCCATAAATGCCCCAAGACCATCTCCATGACTGTGTTCTAACACTCATGTGTAAGAGGCACCCAACAATATTTATGTATATTCCTGCATTATGACACTTACTTCCTAGCCTGCACTAGTAATTTATATACATGACTAATACCCACCATCAGGTGGTAGACTCCTGAGAGCAAGAAGTACCATGGATAGTATTTGACACACACCCATCACTCAGCAAACATAAGTTCATTCCTTTATTAGATAAATAAAATTCTCAAAAAATTCCATAGAATTTAGGAGAAGTTATTGCTAACACACTAAAAATGGTGAGGGAACAGCAAAACTTGTAAGCAAAAGCTTTAAAATACTTTTTATATAAAAGATATGTCTATTGGGGCACCTGGGTGGCTTGGTTGGTTAGGCGGCCAGCTCTTAGTTTTGGCTCAGGTCATGATTTCGGGGTCATGGGATCAAGCCCTGCATGAGGGCTCCGAGTGCAGAGCAGGGAGTCTGCTCGGGGATTCTCTCTCTCTCCCACTCCCTCTGCCCCTCCCCTGCTTATGCGCTCTCTCTTTCTCTAAAATGAATAAATAAACCTTTAAATAAATAAAAGACCTCACTGATATGAGGAATTCTTAATCTCAGGAAACAAACTGAGGGTTGCTGGAGTGGAAGGGGGTGGGAGGGATGGGGTGGCTGGGTGATAGACATTGGGGAGGGTATGTGCTATGGTGAGCGCTGTGAATTGTGCAAGACTGTTGAATCACAGATCTGTACCTCTGAAACAAATAATATAATATATGTTAAGAAAAAAAAAAAAGAAGAAGATGGCAGGAGGGGAAGAATGAAGGGGGGAGAAACTGGAGGGGGAGACGAACCATGAGAGACAATGGACTCTGAAAAACAAACTGAGGGTTCTAGAAGGGAGGGGGGTGGGGGGATGGTTTAGCCTGGTGATGGGTATTAAAGAGGGCACGTTCTGCATGGAGCACTGGGTGTTTATTTGCAAACAATGAATCATGGAACACTACATCAAAAACTAATGATGTAATGTATGGTGATTAACAAAACAATAAAAAATTTTAAAGAAAAAAATAAATAAAACATGTCTATAGTGTGTCAACTATATTCAAAAAAGAAAGAAATTAAGTAATTAAATTCCATATATAAGTAAAAAACATTTAGGGTATCTCTATAAATCTAGGAAATAGAGAAAATTGTCTCTTAAGTGATGTTTACTGCCACCCCAAGTATTTTCCATGCACTTGTTCAAATCCAAAAACTCTTTCAGGTCATATCAATTATATTAAGTAAACATGGCTATATGGAGAGACTTCCGGCTTTTACCTTAAGTTCACTGATAGAAGAAAGTAATCCAGCACCAAAGACTCGCAACTGCCCGTCTTGTTTACAGAGACCAAACTCCACAGTGAAAAAGTAGCACTGCAAAAGGACATTGATGTTACTTTCACAGCCTGAATACCTCAATTTAAAACAAACTGCAACTCTTAGTCACTGACCCAAAGTGCCTTGGAATAAAGTTCAAGATCCCCAGACTTGTTCCCAGGTATTTCTACAATCTGGCTTTATTCTAAACCAGCACTTCTCAAACTGCTGTTCCCAGGACTCTTGTATACTCTTAAAAATTACTCAGGACTGAAGGACCTTTTCTTTATATGAGTTAAGACTGAAAACATTTACATGTTTACTAATTAATTTTAAAATGTAATAAACCATTTTATGGTAACATACCAATTTAATGCAAACTAACTATATTGTAGGACACAAAAAAAAAAGGGTCAGGAAAGAAACATTGTTTTACATTGTTCCCAATCTTTTTAAATATCTGTCCAGATGTTATTTAATGTCTGGCTGGAAAAACAGGATGGATTCTCTTATCTGCTTCTATAGTTAACCTGTTGCCATATGTTGGTTTGGTTGAAGCGTATGAAGAAAACTCAGCCTCACACAGATAAGTAGTTGGAAGAAGGCTATGTATTATAATAGCCTTTTCAGATAACTGTGGATATTCTTCTTTGATACTATGTCAAAACTCAACAAGTGGTAATTTCTTAAAGTTCAGTTGCAATGTGGAATATGAAACCATATCAATGAACTCTAGTTCTTATATTGAAATCCCCTTTGCATTCTGAGTGGATCTTTCACTCAAGGACCCTGTGCAAGGTTTTCAGGAACACCAGGGGGTCCCCAAACCACGATTTGAGAAGCACTCTTCTAATCATCTAGCCTTTTTCATACTACCTCCCCCACCCTAACACACTCTGTTCCAGCTTCTTGTCATTTCGAAACCCAGATACACCAAGCACCTCCTTGTCTTTCCCTGTGTGCCCTCATCCTAACATGCTCTTTCTTCCTTTCTTGGCAGGTGAAAACATGACTCATCTTCCCTAGGCTAGTCCAGATACTCCTCTTCCATGAAAACTTCCCCAAGCCATTCTCTGCCCTCCCAGAACACTCTGCCTGAACTTCTCTGTAGAGTTCATCCATTCAACACAACTGTCTCCCTAAGTTGTATATAAATTCCTTGACGGCAGGAACCAGGCCTTATTCCATCTTTGTATTTCCAGCAAGGTGTCTTGTACCTAATGCTCAAAAACATTTTTAGCATCATTTTCGGAGAACCTATCATTTTTACTGAAAAAAGATCTACAAATAATTAACATTATTGAACTCTAGTGTTTCTCTACCTTTTTTAAAGCACATGTCTCCTTTTGATGAACCTTAAAATTTCACATCCTCCTTTAATGCTATTGAAATTATTTAAATTAAATTAAATATGAGCAAAGACAAATTTTCTAACAGTCATCTTGACTATGCACTTTTAAACTCACACTCCCATCCCACCCCGATAAGAATTACTGATCTATACAGCTATTTTCCGATTTATACCGTTGCCAGTTTTTGAACAGCCTCCTCTGAAGCTCCAAGGGAAGCCAGGCCAATTTCTTGGGAGAATTGCGCAAAACTAGGTTCAGCCAAAAGGGGGACATGACCTAAGAGTTCATGGCAAGTATCTCTGAAAAAGAGGTACAGGTTTGTCACTCTGTGATGCTTATGTCACATATAAATGTATGGTCAACAATTCAACCAAATCAAAATCTGATCTTACTTTTATTCAGGTGGTATTACTTTGCAAATGGACCACGAAAGACACTAACAATTTACTAAAGAAACTATTTTGGTTCAAAACTTAGGCCACTCACAAACATATACACATAAGATACCCATAGACATGTCTGCCCCATACCCCCACCAAATCAGGTCTCTGCTCAAATGTCACCTTCTCAGTGGGTCCTTGTCTGATCACACTTTTCAAAATAGAAACACTCCACACATACACCTCTTTTCCCTTTCTCTGCTTTGTTTTTCTCCATGGCACTTATCACCATTGATTGGTGATATTAAATATATATATATATACACATTTATATACATAAATGTATATATATTATATTATATATTTTAATGTATTAAATATATTTATATCTATATATATTTACTTGTTTGTTTATTATCTCTATCCCCCATTAAAATAAATTATATGAAGGCAGAAATTTTTGTCTGATTCTTTTTACATTCCCTCTGCTTAGACTAGCACGTGACACCTAACAGGTAACAGGTTGTCAATTAATAATAGTAATGATAATGGTTAACATATATAGAGCATGGAGCATGTATTATGTGCCAGACACTGTTCCAAATGCTTTACACATGTTCATTCATTTAATCTTCACACAAGACTCCTGAAGGAAGTACCATCTTGACAAATAACTATTTGATGAATGAATATTAAACAGAAGTACTCACGGCTCTGGGGTATAGAGAGGGTCTGAACTGTGTCTCACGTACTGTGTGCAGTGGAAAACCCGGAAGGCTAAACCTGATAAGAAATCTCTTGGTGATAAGTAACCGGCCACGGGACGGATGGAAAAACCCGTGCGCTCTGCAAAGCAAAGGAGAAAATGAAGAAAATCTTCACCCCAACAGACCATTTACTGTAACATTTTAATCCTGCCAGTGGTACCCAGCAGCACTTTGAGGGAGAATATGGAAACTAAATGTATCATGTGTGTACTATGCGAAAGTAATAATTATTAAGCACTTACCATGGGTCAGGCAATGCGTTAGACCTTACATATCACATCTCCTGTCATGTTTACAATTTGAGTTAAAGTTTATTCTCCTCCTTGTGACGACTATTAAACTGAGGCTCAGAGACTCAATAATGTGCCCAAAGTCACACCGTAGATGATAAAGGTAGAATGAGAGTCCAGGTCTCCTTATATTATACCTCGCTATCCCCTTAAAGGGTTTAGAATATCTCCTAGACAGAGTCTTACTTCCTTTAAAAAAAAAAAAAAACCAACTAGATCTATTAATTTAGATCAGAATCACTTTTTAAGCTATGCCATTTTTAGCCAGTACTTTCTTTTGCAAAGTATATTTGATCTAAATTGGATGGTGCTCTTCGATTCCCCAACAGCTACAACGGCTTGCCCTCTGTAGAAGGGGGCCTGCCAGTAGGGCAGCAGTGACTCAGGGGACCTCTATAAGCTCTACGCTCCCTGTTCATTTGAAACCCTTGCCCTCTGCTCTTCCAGTTCCATCTGGTTGCTTTTGTACTTGGATTCCCCCACTCTGATGCGTAGACTTCATGGTCCAATAGAACTCTCCACAATAATGGAAATGTTCTATACCTAGTCTACCCAGTAGGGTAGCCACTAACCATATGTGGCTATTAAGCACTTGAAATGTGGCTACTTTGGCTAGGAAACTAACATTTTGATTTATATTAAGGTGAATTATTTAAACAACCACATGTGTCTAGGGGCCACCATATTTGACAGTGTAGAGAGCTCCTTCCAACCGGTGTTTTGTTTGAACTATCATTTAGGTTTGGTTTCCTTCTTTGACAATTTCCCTTGAAACACCTTTAGCAACCTGTTCTGCATCCAACTCATGCTCCAGAACTCAAGTGAATAGCTTTCAGTTTTGTATCCATAACAAAATATTTCCTCCAAATCTCAAGCAAATTTAATTTGGTAACTTCTGTAGCATATGCTTGCCCATCTTTGTAATACCCAAGTGTGAGGTCACATGCATTGGTTCTCTGTCATCCTTAATCACTTTTTTTAAATCTAGTTTTTATAGGAACCATTTATACAAGTTCTTCCCTTATAAAACAATAGTGCCTTTTCCTATTTAGTTTTTCTTAGTGTTGTGCATAGTGGTTGGCTAATAAGAATTATGGAGTTGAATAGATATGTAGGTTTTTATGATGGTCTGTGTAAGAAATTCAAAGATAGGAATTTCAGACCATGATGGAAATAAACTAAACTCCCTTAGAGTGAAAAACATAACTTCTATTTGTTCCCTAAGGTTCTAGTCTGCTGAGATCAAAGGGGATACTTATTTTTCTTATATATTGTAAACCCTGGAGATAACTGATCATTTTACTTCCTATACTAGCTAGAAAAAATAAGGAAGCCTGAAGCAAATAGGCATGAAGAACTAAAAGAGAAAAAAAATGTCCTTAATCTTTGTTGATGTTTCTACTAGCACATCTTCTTCCATGGGAAAATGATAGAGTCTTAGGGTGGAAAGGAGCTTCAGTTAACAAGGTCTTCTCCATTTTGAGCTAAAAGCTTGCAGTTTCTATCCGATTGTCATTTACTTTAGGGCAACATAGTATTCCCCCCATCACCTAAGATGATCAGCTAGTATTTAAATAAAGCTCGAATGTCCCCTATATCTCCAGGTTAAACACCCTAAGAGTCCTTCAAATTTTATTTATATAATAGATTTTTCCAAGCCCCTTATAATTCTGCTCACTTTCCTCTACACTTGCTCCAGATCATGACTGTCCCTCTTCAAATGGGATGCCAAATACTCCAGGACAGAGTAAGGAAAATTCTGACCTCCCATATACTTGAACTTTATTCCTCTATTAAAAATTCTGTCATGATCACAACAGGGTTCAACATTCTCCTTACAAAAAGTTAAGCATATTACCTTTTAAAAAGTTTGAGACATCTTCCAACTGTGGGATATTATCTTCCCGGTATCCACAATATTTAGAAAGCAAAGGTAAGTTTTTGAGATACTCTCTGCAGGCATGGGTTGGGTAAAGTTTGTTGAGCTCTTGGAACACAGTTCCCCAGGTCTTAATCTCCTCTTCAGTGAATTCAACCTTGGGAATGGGGTCTCCACTAATGAGACAAAGAAAAGTTATTTTGAATTAGCATTCAATAAAAAATAGCACTTATCTTTTAACTACTAAATGAGCATAATTTACTCCATTCATTTATTATTTCAAAATTGAATAAGTTATTTTTATAATACACTTACTGTTTATAGTTCATAGCCAAGTCTGCAAAATACTTCCGTCTTTTACGGTAGACATTGTCTTTGAAGCCCTGATAATTAAAGAAAAGTTTAAAAATATCCATATTAAAAAATACTGACAAATGATATTTAGGGAAGGTTTCATTATATTAAAGGGCTACATTATTGTTATTTTGAGCAAGCGCTGTTTAGAAATGTATGATCATTTTTAAAGGCAATGTTATGGGTGGGGGGATGGGGTAACTTGGTGATGGGCATTAAGGAGGGCATGTGATGTAGTGAGCACTGGGTGTTACATGCAACTGATGAATTACTGAACTCTGAACATCTGAAACTAATGATACACTAATGCTAAAAATTGAATTTCAATAAAATAAGTTGATAAAAAGAGGCAATGTTATATGAAAGCTTTATACTATTGTGGCTACTAAAATAAAATGGTTTGAGGAATAAGAAAAGGAATAAGAAAAGCATCATCGTAGTTAAATACACAACACTTTTCCAAATGTGAGATTTTTTTTTCTTAATTGTTTGACTACTTCTTCAGCTATATTTTCCTATAACCATAATTAATAATAAAATTATAATTAACAATACATGAAGTCATGACAGCTAAATCTAGCCTTAGATTGTATCGCAAAGTAAAAACACACTTATATTTGCAAAAGCAAACAATGCTAATAAAGAAGGTAGTAACATTAGAATTTATACTTAGAAAAATATTTTATTTAAATAGGTAAAATTAAGACTTCAAAAAGCAAAGCCCAGGAGAAAACAGCCAATAACACAAAACAGGAAAGAAAGGGAAGACACTTGAAAGGGGAGAATGAGACTCATCTCTTTAACACAGATTTACAAGCCCCTCCTAGGCACTTGGCCTTGCGCTAAAATCCAGAGAAACAAATAGGAACAAAGCACAACCTGGGTCTTCCAGGAGTTTACATCAACCAATTATTATGAAACAATATGCTAAATGCCTTATATGCCCAAAATGCCACTGGAACTCAAAAGAGAAACTCCTCATCCAGAGTATGTGAAAAAGGGTAGTGGGGGTCAGGAAGGGTTTCCCAACAATGACTCCCAAGCTAAGTCTCAGTAAACGAGTGGGGACAGCTGGGTGGGAAAGAACAGAAAGGACAGCACCAATGAGAGCACAGCAATGAAAAACAGCCCGCTGCGCCTGCGCCGGAGGAAATGTGAGCTGAGCTCGGAGAGCGAGGGGGCCACAGCGCGGACTAGTTCGAGGTCTGCTAGTAAAGGTCGGAAACAGCTTGGATTTCAGTCTGTGGGTAAGGGGGAAGTCATTGGTGGGTTTTTGTTTTTTTTAAACAACAGCTTTATGGAGATATAATTCACACACCATAAAATTTTAAAGTGTACAGTGTAGTGATTTTTAGTACATTCACAGTGTTGTGCAACCACCTCCACTATAATTTCAGAAAATGTTTATCCCCCAAAGAAACACCATACTCATTCACAGACTCTTCCTGTTTCCCTTCATCTCCAGCCCCTGGCAACCATTAATCTGCTTTCTGTTTCTACAAATTTGGGTGTTCTAGATATTTCGTATAAAAGGAATCATATAACACATGGTCTTTTGTGACCAGTTTTCAAGTTTCCTCCATGTTGTAGCATGCATGTATCAATATTTTGTGTTTTTTTTTATAATCACTAACATTCCATTTTATGGACATATCACACTTATCTATTCATCAGTGGATGGACATCTGAGTTGTTTCCATTTTTTGTTATTATGAACAAAGCTGCTATGAACATTTGTGTACAAGTTTTTGTGTGGACATATGTTTTCAATTTTCTTAGATGGGTACCTAGGTATCGTTGGTGAGCTTTAGGCAGAAAAGGGAAAATGATCATACTGAGGTTTTAGATCATTCTAGTGACTATGAGGAGGTTGGGTTGAGGTGGTGACCTGGAGGCTGGGAGACAAGTTAAGATGTGCTAATAGGAATAAACAAGGAACAAATTTAAGCAATATTTAGGAGGTAAAATCAATAGCACTTGGCAGTGGATCAGAAAGAAATTATTTAGTCACCTCTCCATAAACATGCTCCAGATTTTCTTACCTCTGAACCTTTGCTCATGTTGCAATGAACTGTCCTTCCTCCCCATCTCTTTCCTGCCAAACTCCTTTAAGTCCTCGTTAAAATGTTGCCTTTCTCTGATCTCTTCAACTAGAAGTGTCTGTCTTCTTGTGTACATCTCAAAGCAATTTGTTCCTGCCACTTGGCACTTTTCACAATTTGATCTCACGTTTATTTATAGACGTGTGCTTTGTCTTTCCAACTAGACTGCAAATGCCTTGAGAGCAAGTACAATTGCAATTAATAAATTGCTCGATGAGATATTATAGAAAAAAATAGGTGGATCAGCTGAGGGCCATTTAAGGCAATATGCAGTCAATGAACAGAGCTACTAAGCGGCAGATCAAAGCACTGGTGCATACCGCTCCAAAATTGCACTCTTTTTTTCTCCACCGTCCCAGGACCATGGGACTCCATAAGCAACCTTAATGCTCTGGGCTTACTAACTCTCCAGCTTATGCCTGTACCGTGTCCCATATAATTTTCCAAAGAAACAACTTCCTAGTTCATCAACTGCCTAATAAACCAGTCGTGCTGGACAGCATGGGTGATAAGTTTTTCCCCCTCCTATCTTTACCCCCTGCTTTCCAATAATCCAAATTCTTAGAAAAGCTCTTATTACTAGGAATGCCAGATAGGGGACAGTGTCTCAGAGCCAGTGAAGTTAGATGCTCTTCAGGAAGTTAGTCGGGATTCCGCCAGTGTGGAGAACTACCGGCACTTCCCGAAATCCAGATTAAAACCAGATCCTATTTAGTCTAGCATAAGCACGTTCTCCCAGAAAAGGAAAGAATTTCCCTTAATTTTTAGTTTGCTTTAAATTATTTTCATGAAAAGATTTATTAAAAATATTTACAGGATGATCTGCATCCAGTTCAGAACCATACATCAGAACTCTGTTGGCACAATGGTCCAGGTCAGAAATCTTCTTTGGAAACCAAGGAACAGTTTCCATACCTGCAAAATACAAAACCACTAACAGTTGAAGAGACAATCTTAAATAGGCACTAAGGAAGAAAAAATTAAGAAAGTCATAAATACATTTGGATGACATTCTTTTTATTGTAGCTTGTACTTTGAGTCAAAATTTAAACAAATAAATTGCTCTATTTCTTTTTTTTAAAGATTTTATTTATTTATTTATTTGACAGAGAGAGACACAGCGAGAGAAGGAACACAAGTAGGGGGAGAGGGAGAGGGAGAAGCAGGCTTCCCGCTGAGCAGGGAGCCCGATGTGGGGCTCGATCCCAGGACTCTGGGATCATCACCTGAGCCGAAGGCAGATGCTTAACGACTGAGCCACCCAGGCGCCCCTGAACAAGTAAATTGCTTTATTTCTAATAAGTAAATTTTATTTGAAATTTTTGAGTTCAAATATATTTTGAGCCTTGATTTCCTAAGGGTTGGTGAAATGTTACATTTTGGTAACGGACCTAAAATACACCAAAAAAAACCAAAACAAAACTGTTTAAGCTACATATTTAGCTATCCTTAAAAAAGCAGAGTTAGGATGTGTAACTTTGCAGACCAATGTGAAAAATTTAATGAGAACTCTGAATGTTTCTTTTTGTTGATGCAAAGGCTCTTAGAGATCACTGATGTCTTTGCCACTTGGATCTCTCACCCTCCCTCAGACATACAAGCCCTCCTGTAACTCTGGGGGTTTGCACCTGTTGTTCTCCTGCCTGGATAACCTATACCCTACTCCCACTTCCTGCTCCACCCCATCCTTCTGTTTTCCTGAGACTACCCTTCTCTTCCTTCAAGACCCAAATCAACCTTCCCTGACCCTGCAGGTGGAGCTAATTCTCCGTCTTCCGGGTTGCTCTGATTCTCGGAAACGGATCTGCTTATATCTGTCTCACGGGAAAGAATGGTAAGGACTCTAGGGGAGGGACCATACATATATTTGTATCCTTGCTTCTCAGTAGAAATAACTGACACAAGTTGGTATTCCCTAAATATCAACTGAACCATTTAGCCCCTAGAAAACTCTTCATATTATAGATGAGATAACCAAGCTCCGAGAGGTAATTTATCTAAGGGAAACTCATCTCTGTTGGAAGAGAGGGGACTAGAATTCAATCCTCCTTGCTCCAGCCTAATGCTCTTTTTAACACACCCAGAAGTGATAGTCAAGAGATTTAACCAGAAATACCACAGGGGCAACAATCACTCAAAATAGACATGAGCAGAGTCCTAGGCTTCTGCTCCACCAGCTGTTAGCCCTTTGGTTGTCGGTAGGGGGCCTAGGACTCCTAGGGTATCTGGAGCGCACAGGCTTTACGCATGGTGGGGACACGCAAGGGACTTGGGGAAGCAGCTATCTGCCACTCAGAAATGGAAGCTTATTTAGTATTTTAATAACTTACACAGCCATAAAATACATAACAGATGAGTGTCAGCCCTGAGTACACCCCAATATTGTGCATGTTCTAAAGGGATTACTTTAAATTGAGTATTATATACAAAATGTGGTTGAATTATCCTTTTATCTTTTGTGCCAAGTAAATGACAAGGATTTTTTCCACAACAGAAGATCTTAGCCATTAGAAACCTTAGGAGGTTTTGTTGTTTTTCACTCACTTTTGGTGGGAGTGGGGACAGGGAGGAGTGTGTAAAGAATGTATTCACATCATAGTTGTCAGCCCCTAATCAATATTCTCAACAAATTTGAATATTCACTTAATATCTGCCAGATGCTAAGCCCTGTGGGAATTTCTAAGTGCTCAGGGATTGTAAATTGAAGGTTTGTGAAATTAAGAAATGCTTAATGATTTGGAAACTGAAAAAACTTAATTTCTAACTATTCTGAATTCTTTCTTATACCCAAGGTTTCCCTCTCGCTCCTCTCACGCTTGATAAAATGTTACTTTATAATTGCTCTATAGTATTTTGAGCAATTACATTTTCTGCTCCCTTCACTACCAAACTAAGCAATTTGAAGAGACAGTGTTTTATTTTTATTTTCATGCCTTCAGGATAAATATAAGATTGGACACACATTATGTACTTAATCTTCTGAGTGGGATTTTCACTTTTCAAACTTACCCTCTTCCTTCACAGTAAAATTGTCTGGTGGAGTCACAGAGAGAACGTTAGTATGGGACTTCAACAGATGAAAAATGTCATTCAATTGTTCTCTGTTGATATCACAGTCAACAAAAATCTCAAATTCTGAGTTTCTTCTCTTTGATTTTCGGGACTCAATATGTAACAGGTTCACATGCTTCTCCTGGGTAAAGCAGAGAGTAAAGATACATATGACAGCCTCAAATGGTAATAGTCTCTGAGCTCATTACTTTCACTACCACTAAAAATCAATTCCAAACTCACCATCATAGTCAAAAGAGAAAAAGGCTGTTTTTAGTGCTGCCAACAGCAAAATAATTCCCCCTAAATATCAGGTACTGTTCAAAAAAAGTTGAAAAATTCATCACACCTTCCAGAAACTAATAAAATAACACCCGCTAGAAGTCCCTCAAATTGCCAGAACTGAATGGCCTCAAATAAAAATATCAAATCTCCTAGATAAAAAGAACTTTTCAAAAATTTCTTACAAATAAAAGCATCTTCAAAAAGTGATATTAATGTTAGTCCTTTAGAAAGGAAAGTTTCTTTTGTGAATATGCATTTAATAAAATTAGATGAACAGCTTGAACAGTGTATTTAATACCTCAAATCTCTTAAGCTACAAACTTAGTAACCAGCTGAAGCAGATTGCTTCTTCTGCTCTCTTCCCATGCCAGCCTGAGCTGGGTGCCATATGTGCAAACCTGTGGGAGGACGATATCTTCTCTTACCAATTTGGATCGCTGAGGACCAGCACCAGTGGCGTAATAATGAAACATAAGAACCAATTACCCAGCATCTAAAAAAAATGAGGTTAGAATAGCCGATTTCCAACACTAACCAGTTCAATTTGAATTAACTTGGTGAACACCTATGTAGGCAGGTAAAGGCTGTGAAGCATATGAAGAAAAGCAAGACATACAAGGAGTTTATAATCTAGTTGCCTAACACGTGAAAGGCTAAGAGAAAACACAAGTAGTAAGTAGGTGCAGAAGATGTTCTGGGAAAAAGCATTATGGGCTAGAGAAAGTAAACATTTCCACAGAGCAGACAGGAACCAAGATGAGTCTTAAAGAATAGATAGAGTAGGAAGACAGAAGGGAAGAAGGAGGATTCCAAACAGGAAGAACTGTATATGCAAAGGTAGAGATGAAGTAAGAATTATTAGGAACATGAACCACAAGGAAAAAAGAGTATCAGGGATGTTGGGAAATTGGAATACACAGGATTTATCCTGGAACATAGACTTCATCATGGAATCAACAGAAGAAAGCCAGTTACTAAATATACTGGAGTTGATCAGAAGTAAAGGAGAGTTTTTGACATCAGCCGTAGCAACATTTTTCTAGTTATGTCTCCTGAGGCAAGGGAAATAAAAGCAAAAAATAAACAATTGGGATGACATCAAAATAAAAAAACTTCTGCACAGCAAAGGAAACAATCAACAAAACTAAAAGGCAACCTCCTGAATGGGAGACGATACTTGCAAATGATGTACCTGATAAAAAGTTAGTATCCAACGTTTATAAAGAACTGATACAACTCAACACCCAAAACCAAATAATTCAAATTTAAAAATGGGCAGAAGACATGAACAGACATTTCTCCCAAGAAGACATCCAAATGGCCAACACACACATGAAAAGATGCTCAACATCGCTCATCATCAGAGAAATGAAAATCAAAAGCATAATGAGATATCACCTCACACTTGTCAGAATGGCTAAAATAAAAAACACAAGGAATAACAAGTGTTGGTGAGGATGTGGAGAAAAAGGAACCCTCTTGCACTGTTGGTGGAAGTGCAAACTGGGGCAGCCACTCTGAAAAACAGTATGGAGGTTGCTCAAAAAGTTAAAAATAGAACTACCCTACAATCCAGTAATCACACTACTGGGTATTTACACAAAAAATGCAAAAACACTAATTCAGAGGGATACATGCACCCTTATGTTTATAGCAGCATTATTTGCAATAGCTAAATTATGGAAGCAGCCCAACTGTCCATCCATAGATGAATGGATAAAGAAGATGTGGTATATATACACAATGGAATATTATTCATCCATAAAAAAGAATGAAATCTTGCCATTTGCAATGACATGGATGGAGCTACAGAGTATAATGCTAAGTGAAATAAGCCAATCAGAGAAAGACAAATACTATATAATCTCACTCATTTGTGGAATTTAAGAAACAAAACAAATGAGCAGAAGAAAAAAGAGAGAGAGAGAGAAACAAACCAAGAAACAGACTCTTAACTACAGAGAACAAACTGATGGTCACCAGAGGGGAGGGGGGTGGGGGGATGGGTGAAATAGGTGCTGGGGATTAAGGAGGGCACTTGTGATGAGCGCAGGGTGATGTATGGAAGTGCTGAATCACTATATTGTACACCTGAAACTAATAATATACTGTATGTTAACTATACTGAAATTAAAAATTTAAAAAAAAATTTAACAAAGTAGAGTTTAATCTATTTCTTACTAATTTTTACAATAAGAATGCATTCATAAATATTTTCTGAATTATGACTTGAATAAATATAAAGTTAAACTATGTTTTTAGAGACAAAGATGCAAACTGTCAATTCTTCCTAAATTACTCAATAAATTGAACATTATCAAAATCAAAATCTTGATGGAATTTGTTGAGGAAATGTAACTAAATAATTTAAAAGTCCATCTGGAAGAAAATTTTAGTCAGGAAGACCCAGGGAAATTTACATAAAGTAGAAGTAATAAGTGAGACATTCCCTATCCTGTATTTCAATTACAGAAAAAGAGCCACAGAGAAGTTAAGCAGTTTGCCCAAAGACACACAGCTAATAAGTGTCAAAGCTGGAATTCAAACTCAAGCTGTCCTGCTCCATAGCCCATGCTTTTAAACACTAAGTTGTAATCCTGTTTACCAAAAAGGAAGTCAAAATAATGGATAATGTGGTTCTTCTTTGAGCAAGATTTATATAATATTAAGAATGAAAACACTGAACACTGGCATAGCCAAAAACTGGGACATAACTTCATTGGGAAGATGGGGGCAAGGAAAGTCAAGGGGGCCACTGGAAAGGGGACTGTGTCAAAAAAGCTGTCTTTACTTTCATTGTAGGAAATCAGTAGGTGGTATCTACAAGTGAAAAAAATCAAGAAATACACAACAAGTGTACTGTTTATAAAACATGGAAGTAGGAACGCCTGGCTGACTCAGTCAGTAAAGCATGGGACTCTTGATCTCTGGGTTGTCAGTTCAAGCCCCACCTTGGGTGTAGAGATTACTTAAAAATAAAATCTTAAAAAAAAACATGGAAGTAAATTCTAGAAAATGTAGTTAAAAGAGTTGAAATAATTGCCTCCTGCAGGCTGAGGAAAAATAAAATGAGACGGTTACACAGCAACATGGGTAGATATTAAAAACAGTGCTGAGTGAAAGAAAAAGTATATTATACAATAACAATTATATAAATTAACACGCACGTGTAAAAACTACATATTCTAAAGTGCACATAAAAATAATTCCATGTACAGATCAAATATATCAGAACAGCTGTCTATCAGAAGAGAGAAATGGAGACTGAATGGAATAATGAAATAAAACAGGAGGAGGCTGTATAAATCGATGATGATAGTCTACACATGATTTCAAGTGTATGATTAACTCAACCCTTTGCTGTAAGATTAGCAAACTAAATTAAACTTAAAAATGAGGAGATATGAAGGGGAGCCTTCTGGTGACTCTGTCGGTTAAGCATCCAACTCGATTTGGGCTCAGGTCAGGATCTCAGGGTCGTGAGATCGAGCCCCACCTCGGGCTCCGCACTGGGCGGGGAGTATGCTTGAGATTTTCTCTCTCCCTCTGCCCCTCCCCCCATAAACAAACAAACAAATAAAAACATTTAATAATGAGGGGAGATGATGAAGACCACTTATTTTCTTCATAAGCCTTATAGTGTGGGTTGACTTTTTAAACCATGCACATGCATTCTTTGATTAAAAATAAAATAAAGAAGAAAGTTGATGGAAGAAGAAATATAGGTACATTATTTAAAAACTCAAAGGTAATCAATAAAGTGGTTAAATAATCATATAATTATCAAACTTGGGGGAAAGTAAAGAGAGAAGGGATGGAGATGGTATCAATATCATTCACAAGAGAGCAAATATGTAAAGTTGATAACTCAAAGAGAGGTATCAGAACAATATTTAGATATTATAAATTCATCATCAAAGGGAATCAAGAACAGAAATAGTTGAGAGGTTCACTCCAGGGAATGGGACTGAGGATATGGTGTATTGGGTAGGAAAACATGCTTTTCATTGCAACTCTTCTAGACAACTGGTCTGTATTTAAAATTCTTAATTCTTTGAAATATTATTTTCACATGGCTATAAAATAGCATGTATGGATATAAACTTGATTTTTAAAATAGTTAACATCAGCTCTTTACATATTAATTCTGTTAGTTCTCACAATGACCCTATGAGGTAGGCAGGGTTCTCATTTTATGGATGAAAGGACTAAAGCACAAAGAGACTAATTTTTCCATGATCACCCAGCCAATAAGTGACAGAGCAAGGATTTGAACTCAGGGGGTCCACCTCCAAAGTCTAAGAATTTAATCCCAATGATGCTCTATTAGCATACTTTAACCTGTCCCCTATCCTTGGAAAAGTAGTTTGTTCATAATTTTTAGTTCTTATAAATAAGTCTTTGTATCCCTAAGCCCATAAACTAGGTTAGGTCCCCCAGTTCAATGTTATCATAATACTATCTGGTATTTCTTTCAGGTCACTTCACACACATGTAATTATTTACTATTGTTATTTGTTTACTGTCTGTCTTTCCCCCTGGATTACACATAGTGTGAAGGCAGGCACTGTGTCTACGTTGTTCAGGCCCACATCCTTAGATTCTACAGGGCACTTGGCACACAGTAAGTACTCGGTAAATATTCCTGTTCTGCCTGACGGACCCCTATTCCCTCAGGATGGATTTATGGGGGGCGCCTGGGTGGCTCAGTGAGGTAAGCCTCCAGCTCTTGATTTTGTCTCAGGTCATGATCTCAGGGTCATGAGCTCAAGCCCTGCATAGGGCTCCACGCTGAGCACTGAGTGTGGAGCCTGCTTAAGATTCTCTCCTTCTCCCTCTCTCCCCACTGCAGCGCCCCCAGCTCGCGCATGCGTGCTCTCTCTCAAAAAAAAATAAAAAAATAAAAAGATGGATTTATGGAAGTGGAATTACTGGGTCAAATTGTGTGAACATTTTAAGGCTCTAATACATATCGTTCCCCTACACATTGTGCCAATTTACCCTCACACCAAAGGTGTATTTAAGTCCCAAATGCATTGAAGCTTTGACCATAGGGAACAGTATAATTGTAGAATCTTTGCTATTTTCCTATATTAAAAATGTCATTAAATATATTACTGATGTCATTAAATAATATTAAATTTTTAATATTCTATTTCATTAAAACAAAATTAAGATCTGCTTCTCTTAAATCTGTGAAGTGAATCTTTCCTCCCCCATTTCTTTATTAGCTATTTGTATCTTCTCTTCTGTAAATGGTTTGTATCCCTTGCCCATTTGTTAGAATTAAGCAATATTTTAGAAACTTAAGTGCTTCAGAAATTTCTCCCATCCGTCTCTGAAGAATTTATAATAATTTATATTTTAAATATAATTTTAGAGGCTCCTTTGAGAAGAGTATTATGCAATAATATGGAGAGTGCTTACCTGGAAGATTTTCAGTGCTTTTATAAGTCCACCAACTTCATTCTTCAAGGAAAAAATGAGAGTTGCTCTTCCTCTTTCTAAGGAATGGTCTTTATTTTCCTTATTGTCTTCAATCATGGTCAGTTGGTGTAGTTCTCTAAAATCAAAGTATGAAAATAGAGAAAGGTCTAAAAAAGAAGTTGTGCAATATAGATTATATTTGATAATATTTGAAACCAGTAAGACAATGTTTGATAACATTACCCGAGTTCTAGTTTCCTCACCTGTGAAACATGGGTTTCTAGACATGCTTCGCAAAACTGTGATGAGACCAACAGAAGATAAAACATTGCCTAACACAGTTCCTAGAATATAATAGGCATACAGTGCATGTTACTAGTTTCCTTTTTCTTTTTTTCTAATTCAGTCCCTTCAGGGTGATTCATGCCCACTGGCTTCTTGCAGTCTTCCTACTGTGACCTGAACCGGGCCCTCTTCCTCTATGAAAGCCTACCCCCTCTCCCTGCACAATTTCAGCACTTTATTAACTGGGTCTTGAATATTTGATTCATGCACGTCTTATCTTTCAATAAGGCAGCAAGCCCCTTCAGAACAGGGACAAGGGCTTCTATTTCTTTTGTAAATTCAAGAGCCCGGGCAGCTCTGGACACGTGGGGACCACAGGATAATGGCTAGCCAAGGTAATTCTGGTTCCATACAAGCATATTCTTTCTTCTCTGACTTGGAATCCCCCAGGCCGTGGACCCTGAAAGGCCAGTTAGCCTTTTCAGTATTAGCCTACAAGAGTTATGTGATTATAAATTCAACTCTGTGTGTGTGTGTTGGGGAGATAAGGATATTGTGGGGGATGAAAGTGGAGTATAACTTTCAACTGAGAAATATACACTTGAGAAATAAAGATCTGGATTAATACATGGAAACAACACATTGAGGATTTATTCCTATTAGTTTTCTTTTGGTTATTAATTCTTCCTAATTGCCCAGTTTCATGTTGGAGTTCTAGTGGAATTAACCTTTAACAACTTAAATTGATATAACCGATTCCACTGTCTTTCACCTGCTTGCACTCATTGATCTGAGCCTGAAGTGGTACCACCCAGAACAAGTACAGTATGCTGCTCTAGGCTTGAAGCCAGATAAACTGTGTCCAGTCTCCTACAGCTCAAACTTCATTGCCTCATGGAAGTCTTCCCTGACCTCCCTAAATCAATTCCCCTCAGCGTTAGAGAAAGCCGTACCATATACCTCTCATTCACAGCAATGGTCACGGTTGTAGCTCTGTTTCAGTGAGTATTTGGTTATGTTCAGAAACACAGAAGGGAGAACAAAATTCCTGGCATCTAGTTGAAAGCTGACTTCTCAGAAGATGAACTAGATATCTACCTTGACATCTTCTCAAGCACCTATTTATGTTACTAAACAGTGTATGGAAAAATCTGGAATGTGAAGTCAGACATATCTGATGTTTATCAATATATAACCTTGAGCATGTTACTTAACCTTTCTAATATAGCGAAGTTACCAAACAATTCACTGGAACTCATAACATCCAAAACGCTCTCACACATTTTTTTTTTGTTTTTTGTTTTTTGTTTTTTTTTAAGAGAGGGAGAGAGAGAAAATCTTAAACAGGCTCCACACCCAGCATAGAGCCCAATGTGGGGCTCGATGCCACAAACCTGAGATCACGACCTAAGCTAAAATCAAGAGTCTAACGCTTAACCGATGAGCCACCCAGGCTCCCCTCTCTCACACATTTTAAAACACATAATGTGACTTGGTGTTCTGATGTTTTCCCCACAGAAGAAACCAAGCTATTTAGGGCACCAAGAAAAGACTGTGATATATAATTCAAAGTTTACTTTTTGATTCATTGAGTTTAAAATAAAAACTGCTTAAATATTTTTAATTGTGTCAACTTATTCTCTATAACTAAAACAATCTCTATGACAAATGCTTTAAAAACAAAAGACTGGTTAAACTTAATAATAATCTGGATTTTTCTGTGACTCTACTGTTTACTAATGGTAAATTAAATGAAATTTCAACCCAAGCACATTCATGTGTATAAAGTATCATAGTCAGTGTTAAGGCTGTAAAGATTAAAAAACAAAGAAGACAATTTGCCTCCAATGGATTCACAGACTTATGTATGAGGGAGGGAGAGAAGGAGAGACAGATTTCCTAAAAAGCACAAATAAGCAGAAGAGAATGAAACCCTGAGATCCCAGCTATGGTATCTGAGGAACATACCATCTCCCTACACACCCCCCACTTTCCCATCCTTGACAAATATCCTAAAGATAAATGGAGATGGCTTCTGGCCCATCCATAAGTCTGATCAGAAAGGATTTATAAATGAGAAACAAGAGATCCTAAAAGAGACTTGCAGCTTCATAGAAACTGCCCCTTTGGTAAACTTAAAGTATATATAGGAAATTCTGAACTTGTAGCTCTGGGGTTAAAAATTCGGGGATGCATTCTCAAAATACATTTAGAGATATGAAAACCTTTGGAGACATTTCTTATCTAACTATCACTCAAAGGCCATAGGCTTTTTTTTTTTCACACAGAGTATGGGTAATTTTGTCCTATGGTATGTAAATGCAAACAATAAGAGATATAAAATCATACAGCAAATTGCTAGTTAACAAATTCATCTACAAATCCGTCTAGACAAGTTCTAATTTCTATGTGTATAAGTTTCCTTATTTGCAAAATTGGAGGGAGGATAATTGACACCAATCTCATGGTTATAAGGAGAATTAAATATATATATATAATGTATAAAACTATTAGAATAGTTGCTGACCTACACAAAGTATTCAATTAATACTAGCTCTAATAATGGTAAGTGCATCCCAATTTTCCCAGTCTTCAAAAAAAGATAAAATGTTAAATATAATAAAATTGACATTCTAAACTCTTCTGGTTAAGAATTTTTCTTGCCCTGGGAATTAAGCATTTTACAAGATGGTAAAGGCTGTTTTATGACATGAAATGTAAGTATTCTTTTGTCTTAAGGTGATTTTCAGTTTCATTAGTTTATTTATTATGAAACCCCTAAAATATATTAAGTTCCATATCTCAAGTGAATAATTTAGCAATTCATTTGTAAATACATGAAGACCCCAGTCAACCTATATTTACTAAATCCCCATATTCCTTGATATTGTCACCATGACATGCTGAAGGAAAAGGATTCCGCAAATATAAGCTACTTCGTAGCCCACCACCATGTTCATAATGAAAGCAAATTTTAACAACTGGGAGCAAGGATCAGAGAACAATAAAGGTGAGTTTTGCCAGTCAGTGGGAAAACTGACAAAATTTCAAATCTCCTGACAGTTCATCCTTCAACGATCTCTCAGAGTTTAGAACACAACTCTCGTATAAAACTATATAAAGATTTCCCTTCACATTTCAAAATTGGCCCTTAAGCTCCCCCAGGAGCCACTGTAAGAAGGTAGTAACAGTCATGGCTCATCTCACCCCATCCTTTTGGGTTTCATAATTCTCTCTTCTTTCCCTGGTTCTGGAATGGATCTAGTTTTGCCACCAACATCTCCTTAGTGGGTTGGGGGAGAGAAGAGTGAAGGATACATTAACTGAATATTTATTATGCACAAGGCATTTTATATCGAGATTCGGAAACATTCCTATCCTTCTTGTTTAAGTTAATATAAGAATAAAGTTTCTCAAAAGGAACTTTCGGTAAGAAACTAGAAGAAAACAATTCTCATCCACTCCCCTATTCCCACCCTCCACCCACTGCCGGACCCCCCAAAATAAGTTTATAGAACATAGGGCTTTGCTCTAAGAACATAACTTTGTCTGGTTGAGCTTATGAGGCATCAGCTATTTTTCCCTTTATCAACTACCCTCCAAACCCTTTTCAGAACCTCAACATTTTCTCTTGTCACTTTGTTTCCTTTCTCCCTTCAGCATATCTACCCCCTCTACTTCTTCAGGGGCAAAAACCATAGCACAGCCTGGTAAGATAAGAAGCTCTACAGTATCCCATGGGTCACACCTGTTTAAACCCAACAAAAAAAAGTATGTATTTTATTTTTTAAAAAACACTCTAATGGGCCAATGTCAGCTGGTATTTTCCCCTTTCCTATAAAAGGCAGGGAGTCGTTCTCCTGCTGCATTTCCTGGCCTGACTAAAGATGCACTGGTGTTCAGGATATACCATGGGAAATAAGGAAGACATACCAAGGAGGTCAGAAGATCAACAGCCCCTTGAAAGAGTAGCAATCAAGGTGTTTACATTGACTAATTCTTTTCTCCCTTCAATTTAATCAGTAACAAGTATAATTAAATTTATCTGATCTAAGAAGCACAAAGCACTATCGAATTAAAATATTTTGAAATCACAGATGCTGTTTGAAGACAGAACTAAAAGCTGTGGAAAGGACTGGTGTGGAGGGAGACAATCTTCCAGAGAATCTTGTTTTTCTTTTCTGACTCAGGGAAGGGAATGAGAATGAAAGTGGAGATGAAAAAAAAAGAGAAAACAGTGCGCATGAAAAACATTTTCCTAGGAAATAAAGGCACTGGCAAGGAGAATGGAAATATAAGACACATCCCTACCTGAAGATAAGCTAATATGATAACAACATATATACAAGTGAACTCCAGTGCTGAAATTCATACACCACAGATTATGTGTATTATCTGTAAGAAACACTTCTAGTTACTTTAAGCTGTGTTCACTTCTATTTTTAAAACAAATAAATGAATTCCATCCTTCTTTGAGAATTAATTGACGGGCACAAACTTTTACTGGATGGATTAGAACTAGAACTCCAGTTTTTCCCCTAAGCCAACTAGAGTAGAACATCAATGGGGAATTAATTTTAAGCCACTTTTGAAAACCAAATGGTCAGAGGCAAGGTTAAGCTTACCGCTGGATCTGAACTACTAGCACTGTTTGTCAGTTGTAACCTTGTACTGTGTTAGGGTGCAGGTGATGAAGGGAGGTGTGGTGCTGAGAGGTTTTGCATCTGAAATGCCCTTTTCTTTGGAGATGTCTAAGGACTGGTTCCCTTAATGGGAGAAGGAAAAAAGAGATGTTGCCATTTGGTCAAGAGGAAGGAAAGGAAGAAGAATGCATTTGTTTTTTGCTAACACAGAGGAATCATACAGACTTGACTCTGTACTTTCAACTCTGAACTTTCCAAGAAAAGTAAAAATGTAAGGAATACGCACCTCACAGGGTTTGTCGTGAAGGTGAAATCAGATGATGTGTAAAGAGCCTGTTCTTGGCACACACCAGGCCCTCAAAAACCGTGTCTTTTCTTCCCAAAGAGGGTAGGAGGAAAGAACAGTCACCACAGGGGTACTACTCTGACTCCCCAGGTCCAGATCTCCACAGGTAGTTACTTTCTGAGAGAGTGACCCGGCCTCCGCCCCGCGCTGGCCCAGCTCCCCTGAATCCTCGATGGTGGTCCCTGATCCCAGCGGGAAGGAGCCACCCCACTCACCTGTGCAGCTGCGGGCGGTAAGCTGGGACAGCCTGTGGACCCGCGCTGCCCGCTTCTTATAGGAAGCGGGAGTCGTAGCGGGCCAATGGGCGCCCGAGACAGCCGAGCAGCAGCCAATGAGAAGAGAGTTCGCCTGCCCGGCGCGGGGGGAGCATCGGCGGGAGCTGACCTCCGCTTGGTGCTGACGGTCCCCGCCAGCCTGCACCTTAGCCTTTAGATATATCCGACTCCTGTTTTAATTAAGCTAATGCCAGGCCATCCTTAACTACATAAGTCTAATATTAAACAACCCGGAGTTGGAAATTCCCTCCAAACCAAGATGACATCTACTGACATAATGACCTTCTATAGGCTTGTCTGCTTCTCTAGGTCGCCAACAAAGCAGGAATTCCCCCCACCTCCCACAGGTCTCTGTGCTTCTGGGTTATTCGATAGCCCAGCCCTACTTCACCATTCTTTTGGTGTCTTCCCTTGTTCCTTGAGAAAGAGCGATTGTTTAACTTTTTAGAAGGGAAGTGCTCAATACGTTTCCAATTAAAGAAATGTTAAAGCTGCAAGCAGATGAGCACGGTATATTACCAGAAAAAAATATTTGAACAACATGGCACAGGAGTCAAAAATTTGGACTAAGTTATTTATTGGTTGAGTGCTCAGTCCATTAGATCCTGTCCCAAAGGACTATAGGTGTAACACATTATATTGTAGGATATTTTTTCTTCAATTTTTTAAAAGCCACGTTTATTGATGTATAATTTACATGCAGTAAAATTCACCTTTTGGAGATGCACAGTTCTGCGTGCTTTGACAAACATATACAGTTGTGTAACCACCAATTGAAATATAGAACATTCCCATCACGTCAAAAAAAAAGTTCCCTTGTCGGGAACCCTCCTACACTGTTGGTGGGAATGCAAGCTGATGCAGCCTCTCTGGAAAACAGTATGGAGGTTCCTCAAAAAGTTGAAAATAGAGTTACCCTACGACCCAGCAATTGCACTACTGGGTATTTACCCCAAAGACACAAACGTAGTGATCCAGAGGGGTATGTGCACCCCAATGTTTATAGCAGCAATGTCCATAATAGCCAAACTATGGAAAGAGCCAAGATGTCCATCAACAAATGAATGGATAAAGAAGATGTGGTATATATATACAATAGAATATTATGCAGCCATAAAAAAAAAAAAGAAATCTTGCCATTTGCAACGACGTGGATGGAACTAGAGGGTATTATGCTAAGCGAAATAAGTCAATCAGAGAAAGACATGTATCTTATGATCACACTGATATGAGGAATTCTTAATCTCAGGAAACAAACCGAGGGTTGCTGGAGTGGAGGGGGTTGGGAGGGATACGGTGGCTGGGTGATGGACACTGGGGAGGCTTTGTGCTATGGTGAGCGCTGTGAATTGTGCAAGACTGATGAATCACAGACCTGTATCTCTAAAACAAATAATACATTATATGTTTAAAAAAAAAAAGGAAGAAGATAGTAGGAAGGGAAAAATGAAGGAGGGGAGATGGGAGGGGGAGACGAACCATGAGAGACTATGGACTCTGAGAAACAAACAGGGTTTTAGAGGGGAGTGAGGTGGGGGGATGGGTTAGCCTGGTGATGGGTACTAAGGAGGGCATGTATTGAATGGAGCCCTGGGTGTTATATGCAAACAATGAATCATGGAACACTACATCAAAAACTAATGATGTAATGTGTGGTGACTAACATAACATAATAAAATAAAATTAAATTAAAAAGTTCCCTTGTCTCAATCCTTCATCTATCTTCAGAGCAAGCAATGTAGCATCTTTGACTCTATCTCTGACTTGCCTGCCCCCTTCTAGCATTTATAAGGACCTTTGTGATTACTTCGTGCCTACCCAGATAATCCAGGATAATCCTCCCATCTCGAAATACTTAATTTAATCACATCTGCAAAGTCCCTTTTGCCATGAAAAATAACATATTCATAGGTTACAAAGATTAAGACATGGACACCTCTGTACCAAAATTAGAAGCTTTGAGTGGTACCCAGATGGGAAATGGTCTCTCTCCTTATGTTTGTACTATCTTCTAGATCTGTGAAAATCTTTTTTTTTTCTGAGATAGATTTCTTTCTTTATTTATTTGAGAGAGCGAGCAAGAGAGAGAGGGCATGCATGAGCAGGGGGAAGGAGCAGAGGGAGAGGGAGAAGCAGATTCCCTGCTGAGCAGGGAGCCCAACGTGGGACTCGATCCCAGGCACCCCGAGATCTGTGAAAATCTTTGGCAAGGAGTTTTCTGATCCTGAGATGTGTCTTTTGAGATATTAAAAGTACTGATTCCATGGATAGTAATAAAGAACACCTCATTGCACTCCCTGGATCTTCAGCAGGACATATTTGAGAAGGGACGCATCCCAACTTCCTGTTTCTCCTTTGCTAAGCTGCCTTGGTGGTATCTTTGGTTTGGCCCTCCTTGATCTTTGCCAGGTCCTCTTCTTCTTCCCTCCAGACACCCAGAGTTCTTCTGAGCAAGGATCTAGGCCCTCTTCTCTCAGTCCATACCCTTTTCCTTGCCAATGTCATCCTCTTTCCTGTTTTTAAGTGTCCTTGGTATGCTAACAATTCCAAAATATATATTCCAAGACCAAACCTTCCTTCTGAACTCCAGACCTTTAAATCCAACAGCTTATTTGATATCTCTACTTCCATAACACACTGGCATCGTAGCATATCCAAAAGAGGACCTGGGAAAGTAACAAGTGTTGGTGAGGACGTGGAGAGATTTGAACTGTTGCTTAAATCCAACAGCTTATTTGATATCTCTACTTCCATAACACACTGGCATCGTAGCATACCCCAAAGAGGACCTGGGAAAGTAACAAGTGTTGGTGAGGACGTGGAGAGATTTGAACTGTTGCACACTGCTGGTGGGAGTATAAAATGATTCAGCCCTTGTGGAAAACAGTTTGGTGGTTCCTCAAAAAGTTAAACAGAGAATTAACATAAGACCTGGTAATTCCACACCTAGGTATACACCCAAAATAACCTAAAACAGATTCTAAACAAATCATTATACACCAATGTTCACAGCAACACTAATCACAATAGCTGAAAGGTAGACACAAAAGTCCATCCATCCATTCAATGGATAAATGGATAAACAAACTGTGGTATATACATACAATGAAATACTATTCAGCCATAAAAAATCAGTGAAGTACTAATACAGGCTACAACCTGAACGAGCCTGGAAAACGTTATGCTACCTGAAAGAAGCCAGACAAAAGATCAAACATATCGTATGATTCAATTCATAGGAAATATCCAGAATAGGTAAATCCATAGAAACAGAAGGCAGTGTGGTGGCTGCCAAGGGCAGAGAGGGGGAGAAAAGGAGCAACTGTTTAGTGGGTACAGGGTTTTATTTTGAGATGATGGAAATGTTTTTGTAGATAGAGGTAGTGGTTACACAACAATGTTGATGTACTAAATGCATCGTTCAGTTTAAAATGGTTAATTTTATGTTATGTGAATTTCACCTCAATAAAAAAAGGTAAATGATCTCCCTGCCTGCCTCAAGTCTCCTTCCTTCCTGCATATGCTTCTTTTTCATCTCCTTCATCCCACAAATGACCAAATTTGGTCTCTTCTACCTCTAATATATACTTGAACTCATCCACTCCTCTCCATGTCCTCTGCCACTGTGCCAGTCCAATCCACCACCATCTTGTCTCTGAAATACTGCGGTTATCTCCTCTCTGGTTTTCCTTTTTCTTCCTCCATTCTCATTTTTAAAATATGCCAAAAACTACTGTTGAGTCTACACAATCATTTTTGCCACACTTTCCAAATGCAAAAAAAAAAAAAAATCATGTCTCTACACTGACCATAGCGATAAAATGGCTCCCCATTATTCATAGGATGAAGTTCACTTATTATTTTTTAAAATATACATTTAAATGATCAGGCTATTACATTTAGCAATCAACAGCATGGGTGCAAAAAAAAAAAAAAAACTACATTAAAACCCTTTGTTGGAATGCTTTACACTTTGCACAGAACAGAAACTAAAATAACCTTCTATACAATTAGTCACAAATAGAGTCCTCGGGTGTTTTGCCCAGACACATGTCTAAAACATGTCTTCTTCATAGCAGCTCGGCCCTGCCCCCACTGTGCTTGGCCGAGTTCACAAATCTGTTGTAACCTGTAGCTTCCCTGTCACTTCTCTGACTCTCCTCTCCTGCTAAGCTTTGTTTCCTGGCAGTAATTAAAACCTCCTGTCACTTCCATAGATAATGCTGCTGCTGGAACTGCCATCGCCACCTTGGTTTCGTGGTTTGGCAAAGTATTAGCCTCCACCACTATGGGGCCCAGAGCTTCCGGCTCTAAAATTTCCTCCTTTCATGGGTCCAAACTTTGAAGATTGATTGTTGTAGTTGCCAAAATCATTACAGTTTCCGCCACCTCCAAAGCTGCTTCCATCATTACCAAATCCATTAAAGCTATCTCCACTGGCCTATATCCACCACCACCTCGACTGCCACCAAAGCCACCTCACCCACTAGAGTTTCCCCTACAACCAAAGTTGTCATTGCCCCCAAAACCACCTCCACGACTGCCACCAAAATTTCCAGAACCACTTCAACCTGTCTGGCTGGATGAAGCACTCACCATCTCATGCTTATCTAGGACTTTCCTTACCTCACAGTTGTGGCCGTTCACAGTATGGGCTTTTTTGAATGACAATCTTGTCTCCAGAGTCATGGTCATCAAATGTTACAAAAGCAAAGGCTCTCTTTCTGCCACTGCCTCCGTCAGTCATGATCTCGATCACTTCAATTTTCCCATACCGTTCAAAATCACCTCTTAGGTGATGGTCTTCAGCATCTTCTTTAATGCCACCCACAAAAATCTTTTTCACAGTTAAGTGGCACCAGGTCTTTGAGAATCTTAAGACAGCCCTCTTTGGTTCCACAACTCTTCCATCCACCTTGTGTGGCCTTGTATTCGTGGCTGCATCCACCTCCTCCACAGTGGCATGGGTGACAAACCCAAAGCCTCTGGAGCGTTTGATGTTTGGCTCTCTCATATTCACACAGTCTGCAAGCATTCCCCATGGCTCAAAATGGCTCCTCAGAGGCACATTGGGTGTTTCAAAGCTCAAACCTCCGACGAAGAGCTTCTGCAGCTTTTCAGGCTCTTTGGGAGACTCTGGTTTAGACACGACAGCAGTGGGAAGGGAGACTTTAACAATGTTTACTCAGCGGTGTCCACGGGCCAAAAGCCATGGGATAAACCTTAAAGTCTTTTTCATCATCTGCAAAGGCCTCTGATCTGGCCCTTGTGTACCTCTCTAGCTTGTTACCCTATCACTCTCCCTTCTTTCACTGCATTCCATCCACCGCTGTGTTCTAATCCTCTCTGCAAAGCTCCTTCCCACTTCAGACCCTTCCCACATGCTTACCCTGAAGATCTCCATCCTCACACCCCAACCCCGTCTCTTCACCTGATGAACTTTTCCCACCCTTCATTTAGGTTTTCACTTGAGGGTCAATTCCTTTGCTCCCCGGTCTAAGTTAGGCTCCTAATTTGCCCCTTTCTCACACCCTGCCCGTTTGCTTTAGAGCACTTACAGCACTAGTTATTACCCAGTTGTGTGACTTCATTAACTTACATCTCCCACAAGACAAAAATTCTTTTTTGTTTTTGTTATTGTTTTTTTGTTAAATCTCCATTGGCTATCCCAGTGCCTGGCATATAGTAGTCTCTGGATATATTTTTTCAAATCATGACAACAGAATGATAGAACCTATGTTCAAATATGTGTGCATATATGCAGTTTGGCATTTCTGTAGAACTCATTCCCATTTGTGCAATACTGCCAGACTGCCTTCCAGAAAGATGATACCAACTTCCATCCCTACTCCCAAGAATATAAAACAACATCCTCATCCCAAACAACAGTGGATGCTATTCATTTTAATTTTGATAGTAGCAAAGACAAATATCTAATTTTAATTAGCATTTTCTAATTATTAGCAGAGCTGAGCATCTTTTCAGACATTTGTTCACTTGTGAATTTCCTGTCACTGCTCATTCTTTAATGGGCTATTTTTTTCTTATTGATAAGTAGGAGCTCTCTAGATATTATGGATGGTAACTATTATACGCATCACCATCACCTAAGCCTTTCATGTTTTTAACTTCATTTCAGATGTTTTATACCTTACAACAGTTTTGTTGTTATAAAGTCAAATCAATCTTTTATGCTAAAGCTTCAAGGAGCCCCCGGTCACTGTCTTCTCCCTCCTCCCAGTTCTAAGGTAGACAGAGGGAGATTAGTTGTGGGTGTGAGGTATAAGAAGTTAAGAGTGGAAACAGGGAGACTGGCTGAAAGGCTACTGAAGGGGTCCAGTGAGATATGATGCTGGATATGGGTAGAGTGCAGATGAAGAAAATGAAGAACGTATAACCTGAGGATGTGCTTCAGAGGTGGAGTCGATAGGATCAGCTGATGTCAGGGGTGGGAGACTGGTAAGGGAAACTGAGTTTCAAGGATAATTTATAGGCTCTTTACTTGGCAATTGGGTAGATTATGGTTGTACTTACTGAGATGCAGATGGCGGAGGGGGAGCAGGTTTGGCAAGGTGGAGAAAATTAAGCCTTGTTTTGGACTTGTTAGGTTTGATATGCCCCCCTTACTATCCAAATGAAAATGTCAGGTAGGCATTAAGCAATGGGAGTCCAAAATTCAGAAAAGAGATCACAGGCAGAAATATAAATTTAGAAGTCACTGGTATAATGATCATACATATAGTACATAAAATCACAGGGCTAGGGGCACCTGGGTGGCTCAGTCATTGGGCGTCTGCCTTCAGCTCAGGTCGTGATCCCGGGGTCCTGGAATCGAGCCCCACATCAGGCTCCCTGCTCGGGAGAAGCCTGCGTCTCCCTCTCCCACTCCCCCTGCTTGTGTTCCCTCTCTCACTGTGTCTCTCTATCAAATAAATAAATAAAATATTAAAAAAAAAATCACAGGGCTAGGTGAAATTCTCTAGGGAGAAAATGTATCAAGAGACAAGAAAGAGGCCCAGTGCTGGGCCCTGGGGCATGCCAATGTTCGGAGGCTAAGCAGAGGAGGACAAGGAGGCTGAAGGGATGGACACCAGGCAGGGAGAAAACTCAGGTGAATATGGTATCCAGAAGCCAAGAGGAGAAAGTGTTTTAAGAAGGAAAAACTGTCTGTTGCCTCTAATGCTACTTCAAGTTGAGGACAGAAATATAACCGGGATTCAGCAACAGGGAAGTCATTGGGATCCCAGACAAGAGCAGTTGTCAGTGGTGTGGGACAGAGGGAATCCAGTTTATATAGGCAGAGGTGAGATCAGGCCAGAGTCAACTCTTTCAGAGGAGTTTTGTTGTAGAGGAGCAGAAAAAAAATGTGGTTGCAGCTGGAGGGGGATGTGGGGTAAAGGGGGGATTTTCGGTTGTTGTTAATATAGAAAATACTAGAGAAAGAATGGTCCAGTAGGGCAGAAGAAATAGGTGATTTAGAAAGTGGGAGAATAATTGTAGGAGCGAAGTCCATCCTACTGATCTCATTAGTTCTAATAGGTCAGTCAGGTGAGTCTCTTGACTTCACGGGTACACAATCATATCCTCTGAAAAGGCACCTGAAAACAAAAATAGTAGCACTTTTCAAACAAGTGATCATCATAAAAGTCAGCATGGTGGTTTGTTTTGGGGGAGGCAGGAGTTACGACTGAGAGGGGGCATATAGACGGGATTCTGGTTGACTGGCAAAGTTCTAGTTCTTGAGCTAGGGGATGGATACAGGAGTACTTGCTTTGTAATAATTAAGATGCACACTAATTATTTCATGCAGTTTTGTTTCTGTTTTGACAAGAAAAAGATTAATGAAAAATAAACTATGTAAAAATAATAGCATTTTTTATCCTTTCTTTTTAATATTTATACTTATATCTATTTTTCATCCTACTGTGTTAGGTAGGGCTGTCAGGACAATGTTTAATAATAATATCCTCTTTTGTTCCAGGCTTTAATGGCAATGTTTCTATTGTTTTAATTAAGAATCACATTTGCTATAGGTGTCATGTTTTCTTTTATTTCAGACTATAAAGGGGTCTTTCTCAAACAGATGTTAAATTTTATCAAATGAATTATTGGCACATACTGAAATAATCACATAGCTCTTCTTTTTTATTTTTTTAATTTTATTTTATTATGTTATGTCACCACACATTACATCATTAGTTTTTGATGTAGTGTTCCATGGTTCATTGTTTGCTATAACACCCAGTGCTCCATTCAATATGTGCCCTCTTTAATACCCATCACCGGGCTAACCC